>NC_091153.1:57851442-57859840 GCF_040958095.1 Procambarus clarkii
ACTTACAGGCTTGATAGAATTCTACGATCAGGTGACAAGATTAAGCAAGAAGAGAGGGCTGGGCGGACTGCATTTTCTTGGATTGTCGGAAGCCTTTGCACAGTACCGCATAAGAGGCTGGCACATAAGCTGGAGAGACAGGCAGGTGTAGCTGGTAATGTGCTCCAGTGGATAAGGGCGTATCTAAGCAATAGGAAGCAGAGAGTTACGGTGAGGGGTGAGACCTCCGATTGGCGTGAAGTCACCAGTGGAGTCCCACAGGGCTCTGTACTCGGTCCTATCTTGTTTCTGATACATGTAAATGATCTCCCGGAGGGTATCGATTCATTTCTCTCAATGTTTGCGGACGATGCTAAAATTATGAGAAGGATTAAAACAGAAGAGGACTGTTTGAGGCTTCAAGAAGACCTAGACAAGCTGAAGGAATGGTCGAACAAATGGTTGTTAGAGTTTAACCCAACCAAATGTAATGTAATGAAGATAGGTGTAGGGAGCAGGAGGCCAGATACAAGGTATCATCTGGGAGAGGAAATTCTTCAGGAGTCAGAGAAGGAAAAAGACTTGGGGTTGATATCACGCCAGACCTGTCTCCTGCAGCACATATCAAGCGGATAACATCAGCGGCATATGCCAGGCTGGCCAACATACGAACGGCATTCAGAAACTTGTGTAAAGAATCATTCAGAACTTTGTATACCACATATGTCAGGCCAATCCTGGAGTATGCAGCCCAGCATGGAGTCCATATCTAGTCAAGATAAGACTAAACTGGAAAAGGTTCAAGGTTTGCCACCAGACTAGTACCCGAGCTGAGAGGTATGAGCTACGAGGAGAGACTACGGGAATTAAACCTCACTTCGCTGGAATACAGAAGAGTAAGGGGGGACATGATCACCACATTCAAGATTCTGAAGGGAATTGATAGGGTAGATAAAGACAGTCTATTTAACACAAGGGGAACACGCACAAGGGGACACAGGTAGAAACTGAGTGCCCAAATGAGCCACAGAGATATTAGAAAGAACTTTTTAGTGTCAGAGTGGTTGACAAATGGAATGCATTAGGAAGTGATGTGGTGGAGGCTGACTCCATACACAGTTTCAAGTGTAGATATGATAGAGCCATTGGCTCAGGAACCTGTACACCTGTTGATTGACGGTTGAGAGGCGGGACCAAAGAGCCAGAGCTCAACCCCCGCAAACACAACTAGGTGAGTACACACACACACAAACACACACACATTTATGTGTGTAAAAATCACTGGTAACAGAGGAACTGTCAAAAATTTGGAAGACACCTAACGTAGTCCGATAACAAGAAAAGTGACAGACAGGAGACAATGAACTACAGGCCTGTCCCTAACTTCCATACCATATAAAATGATGAAGAGTGTGCGAAAAAAACTAATAGAACATCTAAGTGAAAGAACTTTGTAACTCATTACCAGCATGGGTTCAGGGATGACAAATCTTGCCTCACAGGTTTAACTGAATGCTATGACCAGGCGACAAAATTCAGACAAGAAAGAGAATGATGGCCAGAATGCATATTTTTTATTTTTTGGATGGCCATAAAGTTTTTGACACAGTATTCGATAACAGACTATTACACAAGCTGGAGATGCAGGCAGGGGAAAAAAGAAGATACTCAATTGGTTAAGAGAGTACCTAAGCAACAGAAGACAGAGAGTCACTGTGAGGGGTGAGCTCCCGCCAAACACACACGGAAACTACAACGTTGGTACAACGTTCGAACAAGTTTTAACACCTCCTAACCAGTTATAACAACCAATATATTATGTTGTAACAACGTTCTAATACATCATAAACACGTTAAGCCAAGATGTAGCAACTTTATTACAAGTTGTAACAAGCGGAAAATAGAGACAGTTACGGTTTGTGTTTCCAGGGGAGGTCTCAGATTGGCGAGACGTCACCAGTGGATTCCCGCAGGGTTCAGTCCTTGGACCTATACTGTTTCTGATATAACTAAATAATCTCCCAGAGGGTATAGAATCGTTCCTCTCATTGTTTGCAAAACTGGTGATGCAAAAATTATGAGGAGGATTAAAACAGAGGATGATAATAGGAGGCTTCAAGATGACCTGGACAGACTGAATGAATGGTCCAACAAATGGCTACTAAAGTTCAACCCAAGTAAATGCAAGGTAATGAAACTAGGGGGTGGACATAGGAGGCCAGACACAGGATACAGAATGAGACATGAAGTACTTCACGAAACGGGCAGAGAGAAAGATCTAGGATCACGCCAAACCTGTCTCTTGAAGCCCACAAAAATAATATCATAAGCGGGCATATATTTGAGGCTCGCTAAAATCAGAGCTCCCTTCAGGAACCTGTGCAAGGAATCATTCAGAATTTTGTATACCACATTTGTAAGACCAATCCTGGAGTATGCGGCCCCAGCATGGAGCCCGTACTTTGTCAAGCACGAGACGAAGCTGGAAAAAGTTCAGAGGTATGCCACTAGACTAGTCCCAGAACTAAGAGGCATGAGTTACCAAGAAAGGCTGCGTGAATTGCACCTCACGTCGCTAGAAGACAGAAGAGCTAGGAAAGATATGATCACCACATACAAAATTCTCAGGAAAGTTGACAGGGTAGATATGGATGAATTATTTAACATTGATAGTACTCGCCGAAGGTGATACAGGTGAAAGCTGGGTACTCAAATGAGCCACAGAGTCATTAGACAGACCTTTTTCAGTGTCTAAATAGTTAATAAGTGGAATGCATTAGGAAGTGATGTGGTGGAGGCTGACTCCATACACAGTTTCAAATGTAGATATGATCTGTACACCAGAAGATTCATAGCTGAACCGAAGCTCAACCCCACAAGCACAACTAGGTGAGTACACACACACACACACACACACACACACACACACACACACACACACACACACACACACACACACACACACACACACACACACACACACACACACACACACACACACACACACACACACACACACACACACACACTCACCAATTGATTGACAGTTGAGAGGCGGGACCAAAGAGCCAAAGCTCAACCCCCGCAAGCACAAATAGGTGAGTACAAATAGGTGCGTACACTGCACAAACGGCGTGGCGCTCTCACGTTGAAAAGTACAAAGTTAAATTAGAAAAAGTGCAGAGCCATGCAACAAAGCTGGTGTCTGAGCTAAAGTGAGAGACCGAGCAGCGGAGGCTCAAGCCACTGCACCTCTCCACACTGGAGGATAAGAGCAACAAACTGTATACAGTTTTAAATTGGAATTGACAAAGGAGACAAAGAAGAAATGTGCACGATGAGAAACTGCAGCACAGATGTCACCAAGAATTTCTGCTGCAAAAGTGTAGCAGATAAATGGGACGCGTTACAAGGGCAAGATAACTGAAGCAAACCGGTTATCCGGTTTTATAAATGTTATTTTTGCAGATACGATGCTTGTATTTCGTCCACCACGAATGTATAATGTTTTTACATCGACAAAATCCCCAATTTTTCCCCCTTTGTAAAACTTGACAACAATGAAACATTTCTAAAATAGTTTTTGTTCTCATAAAATATGTATTTTTAAATTAGGTGAATCCCATTCCCTATTATTTGGTGTCCAAGGGGTGTGGAAACCCCTGATTAGGAACCCCTGATTTAGGCAGTGTTGCGAGGCAAGAGGAAGAGGCAGGAAAATGTGGATATGGTAATATTGCACAGTGGAGGAAAACATTAATAACGACACAGGGGAAAAACTACACCAATATCAGAATGGAAACTCAGAAACATTACGAAAATGCAGGAGAAAGAAACCAAAACTTTAAGATAGCAATATTTCACGGAACTTTACAAAGCCATATTACAAGAAATTCTACATAGCCATATTACTAGAAACTTTACAAGCCATATTACAAGAAACTTTACATAGCCATATTGCAAGAAACTTTACATAGCCAGATTACAAGAAACTTTACAAAGCCATATTACATGAAACTTTACAAAGCCATATTACATGAAACTTTACATAGCCATATTACAAGAAACTTTATATAGTCATGTTGCAAGAAAGTTTACATAGTAAATCAGTAAAAATAAAGCATCATATTATCAACGTGTTCTATACATCAGCTTCGTTAAGGTCGGTTGCTTCAATTCGCACGTTTCTTGTTAGGGAAAACAGTTGCATTCTTTACGAAGTGACAAATCGCGAAAAAGGTCTGGCTAACGTGGGTTTAACAAAGGAAAATCTCGTACGGTAAATATTCTAGAATTCTTTTACAAAAATGGCACCTGTCAAACATGAAAGAGGCGTGCCGACTCTTTCTCCCTGGCCTGCCAAAAAGATATAGAAATCGTACTGCAGGAGGATCAAGCAGGAGTGCTTAGCTTGGTGAGAGAATACCTGTAAACACCTGTAAACACCTGTCTAAACACGGAATGTGTTCAGTGAGGAGTGGCCCACAGTACAAGGAACATTATTACTCTATCTCAGCCGCAGATAGATCATTGAATCTGTGTAAACGGAGCACATGGAATCTGATTTGTTGACTTTTTGCCGATATTACAAAACTGATAGAAAGGATAAGAATGAACGAGGTTTGCAGAATACTTCTTTAGGATTATCATAAAGGGAACACGAGGGAATACTCGTGTGCCCAAGTACTACTTGACTACTACTTCTACTACTACTAGTAGTAGTACTACTACTACTACTACTAGTATTACTACTCACTACTACTAGTACTATTAAGTACTAATATTACTACCAAGTACTACTAAGGCCCCAAGTACTACTTCATGAAGTAGAGACAGCTTCCTGCACTAATAATACAGAGTAGACAGAGTTATTCACAAATACCCAATGACTGGGAACAAAGGGATGCTGCCCCATCCCACACTGACACCAGACTCTCCACGCATCCATCACCAGCATCAGGGGATGTGGTGTGTCCTGCACTAGCAACTTGGGCTAACATTAGCGTGCACTCCACCCCCACACCATTACATTATGTGTAATATGAGAAGTAACACTGTAGCCCACCATTAGTGAGTAGTCTCAAATCCCTGCTATTTAATAGCCTATTGGCCATCTATACTCATTTTAGCTCCAGTCACGTGAGGTTTTACACAAGATTGAGCACGATATTGAGCTCATTACGATCTTAGCAAGAAAACACATTTTCATTATATTTTGCACTTTTACTGAAATGGCTGATCTCGGAACATTCAAGGAAGTTTCACGTCTTTGTCAGGTGACAATCTCGATCAAAGAGCATAGAATATCACGAGGATCACATTCGAATAAGCCTCCGGAATCAATAAAGACAGAGGAAGCCTCTGGGACTGGCTTCTTCTGTCGTCCCGTACAGTGCGAGCATCATTGAGTTCCCGACACTCATGGACTGAGGACACACAAGGACTCGTTCTCCTTGGATAAGTACGTTCCTAACTCAAGTAACACAACTTGCAGGCATATACCTTGCGACTGAATTTTTAAAAGACAAAGGCAGTGGACTTATATACTGTGACTCGCAGAGTGCATTCCTGGCATTGAACGCACATAGTAGTGACACCCAGAAAATAGTCAGTGATATTCGAATGAATGTTTTAGTTGCTAAAGAAAACAGATTTAAATTAAATTCCTATAATACCATACATGTTGGCATCTCAAGGCATGACACTGTTGATATGCTTGCAAAGACAGCCTGTAGAAAACCAGGGGTAGAAATTGATATGGGTGTTTCATTAGCAGTGACAAAGAGAATACTTAAATAAATATCTAATGAAGATCTCACCGACCTAACAAATTCACAAAGACCTGAAAGTTATAGCATTAAATATTATGATAGATATCGTGAGGAGACATTCACATATGGGACTAATAGAACAAGAACCCGGCAATGTGATGTTATAGTGGCCAGAATACGCCTGGGATATAGACATATCTGGCAGCTTTCTCAAAACCCAAATGTCGAGTACACAATGTGTCAACTTTGTGAAAGAGAAAACATGCACTCTCTTGAACATTATATGTAGAATGTCCCATATTGACTGACTTTCGCCCTCCTGGGCTAAGGTATGCTGAACTGTGTAATTACTATATGAGTACTGGAACACTTGATGATATATTGGACTTGTACCCAAGATTAACCATGTAATGTATCAATTATACATGTATGTATGTGATGTAACTATATAACCTGAGCTTGTAAAAGCACCTTAATCACCTTCAGTGATTAAGTGCTTAATTGCACACTAGTTTCTCTATCAGCTATCTCACCCTGTCAGAGTAAAAGAGACAAATGTATGTGAATGCATGTGTTTATATATGTATGTATACATGCATATGTACGTATATGTGTGTGTGCATGTATATGTATGTGTATAAAGTATATATGGAAGCTGATCAGAATTACATTTCACATTTGTAAATGCACATTAATGACACTATGTAAAAGACACATCGAACACTTTATGTAGGGCATACGTAAATCTGTGTATCAATGTATTTGCGTATGTAGGTTAGCTTAGCATTTTAAAAGCACCAAATCACCTTCTGTGGTTGATTGTTCAATAAACCCCTGAACTATATGTTTAACACTTCTCTAACCCTGTCTATGGAGGACAGAAGAAAATGTTATATGCTGGTTAGCATTGTAAATGTGTGCCACGTCTGTGGTAGAAAATAATAATAATAAAAAAAACAGACTCGTGAAGGCCAGACGATCCTCACAACATCTCACGATCCTCCTTTCCTCTCAACAAAAGCAAAAGCTGGAAAGGTCTCCGGTCTCTTGGCACAACAAAAACAGAAGCTGGAAAGGTCTTCGGTTTCTTGGCACCACAAAAGCAGAAGCTGGAAAGGTCTTTGGTCTCTTGGCACCACAAAAGCAGAAGCTGGAAAGGTCTTCGGTCTTGGCACCACAAAAGCAGAAGCTGGAAAGGTCTTCGGTTTCTTGGCACCACAAAAGCAGAAGCTGGAAAGGTCTTCGGTTTCTTGGCACCACAAAACAGAAGCTGGAAAGGTCTTGGTTCTCTGGTGGCTCCAGACACTCTACCTGCGAGGTGATAATTCTTCTGGACCGGTCCCATGAGTGTAGCCAATATTGCAGAGCTCTGGGAAGGTTCCCGTGTAGCTACAGCAGCGTATCCTCCTTCCACACACAGTTTTTTTGTGTGAGTTTCGTTTTTCAGTTTCGTTTCAGTTTTGCTACGTTTAGCGGCCGTTTCTTCAGCCACTTGGGTGAAAGGACTGTGTTTCACTGTGGCTCAGCTCCCCACCTGGTGAACTCATATTGGCTCTTCTAACAACTTCTGGTGACAGCTGATTGGTTAGTTTGTTTCATTCAGAGTAGCCTGAATGTACTGTATTAGTGTACTGGCGCTGGTGTGGTGTGTGTGTGTACCTGAGAGTACTGTAGCAGTGTACCGGGCTGGTGTGTGTACCTGAGAGTACTGTGGCAGTGTACCGGCGCTGGTGTGTGTACTGTGGCAGTGTACCGGCCGGGGCTGGTGTGTGTACTGTGGCAGTGTACCGGCGCTGGTGTGTGTACTGTGGCAGTGTACCGGCGCTGGTGTGTGTACTGTGGCAGTGTACCGGCGCTGGTGTGTGACTGTGGCAGTGTACCGGCGCTGGTGTGTGTACTTGACTGTACTGTGGCAGTGTACCGGCGCTGGTGTGTGTACTTGACTGTACTAAAGCAGTGTACCGGCGCTGGTGTGTGTACTGACTGTACTAAAGCAGTGTACCGGCGCTGGTGTGTGTACTGAGTGTACTGTGCAGTGTACCGGCGCTGGTGTGTGTACTGTGGCAGTGTACCGGCGCTGGTGTGTGTACTGTAGCAGTGTACCGGCGCTGGTGAGTGTACTGTGGCAGTGTACCGGCGCTGGTGTGTGTACTGTAGCAGTGTACCGGCGCTGGTGTGTGTACTGTAGCAGTGTACCGGCGCTGGTGTGTGTACTGTGGCAGTGTACCGGCGCTGGTGTGTGTACTGTAGCAGTGTACCGGCGCTGGTGTGTGTACTGTAGGCAGTGTACCGGCGCTGGTGTGTGTACTGTGGCAGTGTACCGGCGCTGGTGTGTGTACTGTAGCAGTGTACCGGCGCTGGTGTGTGTACTGTGGCAGTGTACCGGCGCTGGTGTGTGTACTGTGGCAGTGTACCGGCGCTGTGTGTGTACTGTAGCAGTGTACCGGCGCTGGTGTGTGTACTGTGGCAGTGTACCGGCGCTGGTGTGTGTACTGTGGCAGTGTACCGGCGCTGGTGGTGTGTACTGTAGCAGTGTACCGGCGCTGGTGTGTGTACTGTGGCAGTGTACCGGCGCTGGTGTGTGACTGTGGCAGTGTACCGGCGCTGGTGTGTGTACTGTAGCAGTGACCGGCGCTGGTGTGTGTACT
>NC_091153.1:57860340-57867840 GCF_040958095.1 Procambarus clarkii
CAATTGCTCGTATCACCTAATCTGCAACAACCTCCTCCTCTGTTCGCCTTCCCACTGAAACACTAGCCCCTGCTTTCCTCGCCTGCTGGTCCCGGTTCAGCAGGAGAAGAGTAATTAGGCTCCTGTCTGGTCATTATGACCCGTCACTATGATCTGGTCACTATGATCTTCCGTCACTATGATCTGGTCACTACAACCCTGCTATCATACTGCTATCGTTTGCCATTACTTTATTCGTCTCTCTTGCTTCCAACCCACCCCCCCTCGTAATCATTCTCTCTCTCCCTCCCTCTCTCTCTCTCTCTCTCTCTCTCTCTCTCTCTCTCTCTCTCTCTCTCTCTCTCTCTCTCTCTCTCTCTCTCTCTCTCATATATATATATATATATATGCGAACAAGCCTGAATGGTCCCCAGGACAATATGCAACTGAAAACTCACACCCCAGAAGTGACTCGAACCCATACTCCCAGAAGCAAGGCAACTGGTATGTACAAGACGCCTTAATCCACTTGACCATCACGACCGGACATAATGAGGTGATAGCCGAGGCTATTTGAACCACCCCACCGCCGGCACTCGGATAGTAATCTTGGGCATAGCATTTTACCAAATCACCTCATTCTTTGGGGCACACGTGAGGAACACAAATGCGAACAAGCCTGAATGGTCCCCAGGACAATATGCAACTGAAAACTCACACCCAGAAGTGACTCGAACCCATACTCCCAGAAGCAACGCAACTGGTATGTACAAGACGCCTTAATCCACTTAACCATCACGACCGGTCATAATGAGGTGATAGCCGAGGCTATTTGAACCACCCCACCGCCGGCACTCGGATAGTAATCTTGGGCATAGCATTTTACCAAATCACCTCATTCTTTGGGGCACACGTGAGGAACACAAATGCGAACAAGCCTGAATGGTCCCCAGGACAATATGCAACTGAAAACTCACACCCCAGAAGTGACTCGAACCCATACTCCCAGAAGCAACGCAACTGGTATGTACAAGACGCCTTAATCCACTTGACCATCACGACCGGACATAATGAGGTGATAGCCGAGGCTATTAATGCCTCGGTTTTGCCCCAAAGAATGAGGTGATTTGGTAAAATGCTATGCCCAAGATTACTATCCGAGTGCCGGCGGTGGGGTGGTTCAAATAGCCTCGGCTATCACCTCAATCGGCTACAATTACGTCGTAACAAACTATATATAACTACTATGGAAGAAATGTCCAACAACGACAACAACACCAGCAAGGTTTGCCAGAGCGCAAAACGTTGCAGCCAGAGACACCTGTTCAGACTCAAACCGCCAAACTACCTGTTGATCGCTACCGGCTCCGCTGATTGGTCGCCGGCCGGGCTGCAACTGCACTCCACCCCCCCATACTACTTGATGTCTGGGGTCGCCACGACCTCAGACCTCAGAATATTCTGTGCTTTCGCAGTTATCACTCCTCCCGGCTAGACGTTAGCGTGTACTGAGAGAGGTGGTAGCTTAAAGCCAATATTCCAGCACCTCCCTTTAATTTTGTGTTGCACTTCTTGTTATTTTATCTTAACGTAACTTTTCATTGTGTCATTTAATTATTCTTATTATTTTGATTGATTGATTTTTTATAAGAATTTGTTTGTCCATTTTTTCATGTTTTGATTTATTTAACGTAATTAAAATTTCATTGTTAAAATTTACTTGTGTTTTGTGTGTCTTCTCCTTACCTTACCACAGACGAAGTTCCAGTTTTTCTATTTTTTTTTATAACTATGTGACGAGGCCATACCCCTAGCCTTAAACAGCCGAATACCAACGCGTTACCGTCACAAGTTATATGGGGGCCTGTCCTAGGAGCTTCACTCGGGTACTGGTGCCAAGTGGTAATTTATGGTAAGCGTATTTAACTTTGTTAACGTAGCTTTACTATTTTTCATATTCGATTTCATTTTTTATAAGGTGCGGTGTATTGTGCATTACGATAGTAACATATGGTGAAGGTGAGACAACTTTGGATTACGTGGTGACTGTAGGCCTCAGTCATACTCTTAATTGGTCATCTCTCCCTCCTTGTTATTACTCGTGTTTACCATCTTTGTCCCTTGAATATTTCTCATTCTGACAGATCATCATATTGGTACCCTGGTACTGTGGTCTGCCCCGGGTCAAGAGTACCCAATCTTCTGCAATCTGACTGTAGGAGGACAAAGAGGGCCATAGTTCCTCTAGCTCGAACTTTAGTTGCTGAATTGGGACCTCAGCGGCAGTTCTCGTCACCAGTTGACACCTCGCACCCCTACACGTCAGTCAGAGATGATGATACATACAACGGTAGGGAATTAGCTTACTTTTCAGAGCACAAAAGTTCGCTAATTCTGTAAGTATCATATTAAATTCAGTAGGAAAAACTTGCTTTATGTCCTATAGAGACTTGGCAAGGTATGCCTACATCCTTGGACTACCAATTTTACTTTTGAGACAATTTACTGTTTCATTTGTTTTCGAAACTCTGTTTCATTTGTTAGTAGGATTTTCTTGCCCTTATCCTCTTACATGAGTACTGGGTACAAGATTTCCTGCGCCCTTGATTTAATTTAATCATTTAACATCTTTTACTTAACTTTAATTGTTAAAGATCTCACAGGATAGGTACCAGTTGCCACGTTGTCCTGTTTCTGACATTCACTATTGAATATTCGTGTACCTTTATTTGCTAATTTCACCATGTTTCGTCTCCAAGCTTTCCGTGCAAATCCAGCAGGTGAAATAGGGACTTTAAGTCGTGCCAAGAGGACTGAATTACAAACTCTTGCACATGAGTATCAACTAGAAGTTCCCTATCAAGCCAACAAAAATTACCTACACAACCTGTTGCTGGATTACTATTTAGAGCAAGGTAAGATCGACTCTGAAACTCATGAAACTTACTATATTGCAGATAAAACTGACTTGGCAACGATGAAACTTAAACTAGAGCTGGCCAAGATTGAGCGTGAGCAGCAAAGGGAAGCAGCTGCCATAAGAAGGGAAGAACAAGAACGCGAAGCTGCCTTGAAGAGAGACGAACAAGAACGCGAAGCTGCCTTGAGGAGAGAAGAACAAGAACGAGAAATCACCCTCAGAGAACGCGAGGCCGCCTTGAGGAGAGAAGAACACGAACGTGGACTCGCCCTCCACGAACGTGAGGTCGCCTTGCTCCATGAACGTGAGAGAGTACAGCTTGAAACAAAACAACGCGAGTTGGAAATACAACGCGAACATGACAAGCAACAAGCGACTCTGGCTCTAGAGTGTCGTCAACGCGAAATCGCCTTGGAAACTTCACACTTCACTCAACGCCAGCAAGCTACTGCCAATCTTCCCGTCAGTTTTAATATATCACATGCAAGTAAGTTAATGCCATCCTTTGTAGAAGCAGAAGTTGATGTGTTTTTCACCACCTTTGAAACTCTTGCTAATCAACTCAGTTGGCCTGTCGACCAATGGGCCACACTTCTCAGAGTCCATCTTACAGGTAGAGCTGCAGTCACACTCAGTACTTTGGCGTCTGAGAATGACTACCACACTCTGAAACAAGCAGTGTTGGACGCCTACCTACTTTCCACAGAAAGTTATAGAAGGAAATTCCGTGACCACCTGAAGGCAAGTACCACTACCTTCCTTGAGTTTGCTAACACGAAACGGAGGTATTTCATGAAATGGCTGGAAGCAGCACATGTCTCTACTTTTACAGAACTCGTCAACCTGATGCTTGTTGAAGAATTCTTGAGACGTGTGCCGCCTCCTGTCCGCCTCTACTTAGCAGATAAAGAAGAAACCGACTACCTGAAGTGTGCTAAGTCGGCTGACACTTACAGCCTCATCCACCGGCTGACCCCCGAACCATCCTCCAGTAAGAAGTCGTGGTACAGTTACGAGAAGGTGAGCCCCGATCAAGCTGGTTCACAACTGTACTGCAAGTATTGTAGACTCTATGGACATACCATAGACAAGTGTGGTAAGTCTCAATACAAGGGAACCACTGACCAACAAAGACCCAAACCAACTCCTCCTAAGTCCGGTAAGCCTGTGATGAATGTTGGTGTTAATGTTAATGATCTTTCTCTTTTCAGTAACCACCTGTATACTGGAACTGTCTCTGCCAACGGTTCAAATCCGGAGGGACGTTGCAAATTGAAGATCTTGAGGGACACAGCGGCTTTACAATCGATCATCTTGAAGTCGGCTGTGCCCAACATCGTCTACACCGGAGAAACTGTCTTCATCACTGACCTCACTGCTACCACTCCATACCCTCTCGCCAGAGTCCACCTGGATTGTCCCTACGTGAACGGGGACGTCCAAGTCGCCGTCAGGGAAAAGCCTTTTCCCATGCCTGGAGTGCAACTTCTCCTAGGCAACGACTTGGCAGAAGACCTGCAACCGACCAACCTGATCGTCATGGACAAACCCCAGGTGTGTAACTCTGTGCCACTAAACCCTATTCTAGAGTATGTTCCAGCAGAGGTTCAAGAGAGTGATGAAGTTTCTCCTCCGGTTCTCGTGACCACCCGTGCACAAGCCGCACGTCCACAGCCAGCTGACTCTACTGCTACCGCTGTCCCTCAAGACCCTCAGAAACTCCCCCCGCATCTGCCCAAGTTGGAGTTCCGTAAGTTGCAGAGGGAAGATCTTACTTTAACACCATTGTTTTTCCAGGCTGAGACTCAACCCGACAGTATTCCTGGGTTCTTCCTAGAGAACGACTTGCTCTACCGCAGATATAGACCCAGTAAACTGAAGGAGGAGGACGATTGGGCCAACATCGAACAACTTGTGATTCCCACCAGCCTGCGGCCCACTATTCTACACCTGGCCCATGGAGCGTTCTCCCACTACGGCTTCAACAAGACTTACCATGGATTCGTCAAGACTACTACTGGCCAGGTATGGTAAATAACGTCAAACAGTACGTAAAACAGTGTCATACATGTCAGATGGCAGGCAAACCGAACATCTCCATTCCCAGAGCGCCACTGATTCCCATACAGGTGCCTGCGGAACCTTTCCACAGACTCATAATAGACTGTGTTGGTCCTTTACCTCGGACCAGTTCAGGTAACGCCTACATCCTAACCATCCTGTGTCCTACCACCAGATTTCCCATAGCAGTTCCAGTGAAGAACATCACGGCTGCTACGGTTATAAAACATCTATTGAAGATCTTCACGCAATACGGATTTCCCAGGGAGATTCAAAGTGACTGTGGTACCAACTTCACCAGTGATCTCTTCAAAAGGACACTGGAGGAGTTCAACATCAAACAGGTATTGTCCAGCCCCTATCATCCTGCTTCACAGGGTTCTCTTGAACGTAGTCATCAAACCATCAAAGCACTCTTGAAAAAGTTTTGTAGTGAAACCTCGAAGGATTGGGATAAGCAGATTGACCTAATAATGTGTATTTTCAGAAGTCTCCCCAATGAGTCCCTAGGAGTATCTCCTTATGAGATGCTCTACGGCCGTAAGTGCCGTACTCCCCTTAAGGCTTTCAAAGACTCTCTCAGAGATGCCACCTTCAGTGAGCATCAGAATGTGCCCCAGTTTCTTCAAAACCTTCAAGACATTCTAGAGAGAGTCCACCGTTTTGCCCATAATAATCTATTGAAAGCCCAGGAGAGAATGAAGACTCATTACGACCAGACCAGCAAGGTAAGAAAATTCAAGCCGGGAGACTTCGTCCTTGCCTATTTCCCTATCCCAGGTTCACCTTTACAAAACAGGTTTTCAGGACCCTACTGCGTCAAAGAGTGCAGGAATAATAACAACTACGTAATAGAGACTCCAGATAGGCGGCGGAAGACCCAGCTGTGCCACGTCAACCTCCTGAAGCAATATAATGGTACTCCTCCCACTGTCTTGACTAATTGTTCTACCTTCACAGAACCCTACATCCACAGTGAGACCTTCCCAGCTTCTCCTCCCGAAAGCACTGACAAGGAGTCAGCGCTTTCTAATTCCGAAATCCTTAATGATCTTCCCAAATGCTTTCAGGATAATAATCGTGCTCCTTTGCCCTCTTCTAATTCCACTCTCACCTCGTCAGATAAGCCCTTCATCCTCCATGTCGACGCCAATGGTACCGACGATGGTGGGGTCGTGATGCAGCAACGAGGCGAGATGAATACACCTGTCAGCGACTACTGCTACAAGGAACTACGGAACAATTGGCAAGGAGCTACTCTTCCTCATCCTGAAGCTTCAGCACTTCACTCCACACCTGAAAAGTGCTCGGTCCACCATCAATACGGACCACACCACCCTACACCACCTGCAGCACGCCCACTTCCCATCTCAACGTCTTCTACTATGGGCTTGCTACCTGCAGAAATTCAACCTGGAGACACGCTATACCAAGAGTCTGACAACATCTTAGCCCATGATCTCTCCAGAGTTTATGAAGTAGAAGCGACTCCATCCATTACTCCACCACATAACGACGTACTTCTTCCAGAACCGCAGGCTTCGGGGGAGAGTTGTGACGATAATCTCCTTCAAGAGATTGAGCCTGCTCTTCCCTCCACAATTACGTCGTAACAAACTATATATAACTACTATGGAAGAAATGTCCAACAACGACAACAACACCAGCAAGGTTTGCCAGAGCGCAAAACGTTGCAGCCAGAGACACCTGTTCAGACTCAAACCGCCAAACTACCTGTTGATCGCTACCGGCTCCGCTGATTGGTCGCCGGCCGGGCTGCAACTGCACTCCACCCCCCCATACTACTTGATGTCTGGGGTCGCCACGACCTCAGACCTCAGAATATTTAGTGCTTTCGCAGTTATCACTCCTCCCGGCTAGACGTTAGCGTGTACTGAGAGAGGTGGTAGCTTAAAGCCAATATTCCAGCACCTCCCTTTAATTTTGTGTTGCACTTCTTGTTATTTTATCTTAACGTAACTTTTCATTGTGTCATTTAATTATTCTTATTATTTTGATTGATTGATTTTATTATAAGAATTTGTTTGTCCATTTTTCATGTTTTGATTTATTTAACGTAATTAAAATTTCATTGTTAAAATTTACTTGTGTTTTGTGTGTCTTCTCCTTACCTTACCACAGACGAAGTTCCAGTTTTTCTATTTTTTTTTATAACTATGTGACGAGGCCATACCCCTAGCCTTAAACAGCCGAACACCAACGCGTTACCGTCACAATATATATATATATATATATATATATATATATATATATATATATATATATATATATATATATATATATATTATATATATATATATATATATATATATATATATATATATATATATATACACACATGACTTCACTACCTCCAATTTCATTCTGCTAATTAAAGCCTCTTAAAATTAAAATATGCGCCACGACAGAAAAACAAAAGACATATTTGCATAAGTAAAACAAAACAAAAGAATAAATGGCTGAAGTCCAAGTAATGAGATATGAAAGTTCTGACAAGTTCGTCACTGGAATACACGATT
>NC_091153.1:57875340-57951369 GCF_040958095.1 Procambarus clarkii
GCTAAGCTGAGACAATCCTGTATTACACCATGGCTAAGCTGAGACAACCCTGTATTACACCATGGCTTGGCTGAGACAACCCTGTATTAATTCACCATGGCTTGGCTGAGACAACCCTGTATTATACCATGGCTAGGCTGAGGCAACCCTGTATTACACCATGGCTAGGCTGAGACTCCCTGTATTACACCATGACTAGGCTGAGACAACCCTGTATTACACCATGACTAGGCTGAGACAACCCTGTATTACACCATGGCTAGGCTGAGACACCCTGTATTACACCATGACTAGGCTGAGACCACCCTGTATTACACCATGACTAGGCTGAGACAACCCTGTATTATACCATGGCTAGGCTGAGGCAACCCTGTATTACACCATGGCTAGGCTGAGACACCCTGTATTACACCATGACTAGGCTGAGACAACCCTGTATTACACCATGGCTAGGCTGAGACACCCTATATTACACCAGGGCTAGGCTAAGACAACCCTGTATTACACCATGGCTAGGCTGAGACACCCTGTATTACACCATGGCTAGGCTGAGACACCCTGTATTACACCATGGCTAGGCTGAGACACCCTGTATTACACCATGGCTAGGTGGGAAGATCCTAGTACCAGTAAATGGCTAAGTGTGGAACTACGGATAAGTGGTTTAACTCTGATAAATTATTTATACATTTCTTTGCTATATTTTCTACCACAGACGCGCCAATTCATGTACACAATGTTAACCAGCGAATATATACTTTTTGCTGCCCCCTCCCTCCATGCATGGATAGGTTATCTTGAGGTTATCATGAGATGATTTCGGGGCTTAGTGTCCCCGCGGCCCGGTCCACGACCATGCCTCCACCCCCAGGAAGCAGCCCGTGACAGATGACTAACTCCCAGGTATCTATTTATTGCTAGATAACAGGAGCATCAGGGTGAATGAAACTCTGCCCATTGTTTCTCGCCGGCATCAGGGATCGAACCCGGAACCACAGGATCACGTGCCCAGTGTTCTGTTCGCTCAGCCACCGGCTCCCTTACCTGTACCTGGGAGCAGGTCCCTTTCTCGTAGTTTGGTAGTTCACGGGGGCTGCATCATGGAGATGGTCAGTAGTTGGCTTAGTAGTTAGATATACGCACACACGCACACACACAACACAGTACACATGATGCGTACTCTCACTTACACGTAACAAAAACCTTAATCCGGGAAGGATTAACTGACGACCATCCATAACTGGTCGCCCATGTTCACCCAGCCGTAAATGGGGACCTGGGAGTAAAACCGATTAGAGTCGTGTTCCAGGGAGAACTAGTAGGCGTGAGGCAGAGTTCTCAGCCTGCTAACAGGAGTCACAAGGTGTCTATTTCCTGAATTCTCCTGTGTAAAAGAAACAAAAAACAAAATCCTGTTGGGTTGCTCAAAAAATCGCTAAAGCCAACTTGACCCTAAAATAGGGGAAGAGAGAGTACTGGGGGTACACAGTCAGACAGGCATGTGACTCCTCTCCAGAACAGAAAGGGGTTTCCAATATCTCAGGAGGATATTAGTTATTTCGGAAAATTCTTCGAGAATTTTGCAAAGATTGCTGCATCTATGCTTACTGTCGAAGATAGAGAAGTGGAATGTGGTCGGCCGAATTGGCAAGAGTCGTTTGACAAAACGAAACTACCAATCCAAGCCCCAGTTTTGTTGTCTCCTAATTTAGGAACACTCTTTTTAAGACTGCTCGTCCATTCAGCAAAACCCTGAGGCTCTCTACCCCGTTTCCGACTCCTTCTGAAATATCAGTTTCAGTAAATCAGTTTCTGAAATACCGTACTCCATTCACCTGGGCTCTAGGAGACTCGAACCGTGTACCCCACGCTTCAGGCCGAAGCTCTATCGACTGGGTTATGAGTAGTCTTAATAAGGAAAGTTTATTTCTACGGAAATGTGGATGACTTTTTAAATACCGAATGTCATACTTTATATGAGAAAAGAAACCTTGGGCCAGATTTACGAAGCAGTTACGCAAGTACTTACGAACGTGTAAATATTTTTTCAATCATTGACGGCTTTGGGTACATTTATCAAACAGTTTACAAGTATGAAAACTTCCAATTCAACTGTTGTTATTGTTATAAACAGCCGCCTGGTGCTTCGGAGCTCATTAATTTTTTAAAAATTGTAAACAAAGCCACCAAAGATTGAGAAAAGATGTACAGGTTCGCAAGTGCTTGCGTAACTGCTTCGTGAACCTAGCCCCTTGTCCTTAGTGATGGCCTCGTGGGGTTTCGTGCTTGGAAAAACAGCTTCTTGGTGAGCATAAGTTTACTATGAATATTAGACACAGTGATTAAATTATTATCAGGTGGGGGTCCTTATCCTACTTTACTCTACCGAGAAGGTAAAGGTAGAGTAATGTATCTACTAAGGTGGGTAGAGAAAGTAGGTGCGTAGTTTCTACCCACTTTAAATGGGGTAGAAAGTGGTCGTTCTCCGTCGCAATAGGTAGACAATTATCGTTCTCTAACATAAGTGGGTAGAGAGTGATCGTTCTCCGCTGCAGGTGGGTAGAAAGTGATCGTTCTCTGCTGCAGGTGGGGAGAAAGTGATCGTTCACCGCTGCAGGTGGGTAGAAAGTGATCGTTCTCTGCTGCAGGTGGGGAGAAAGTGATCGTTCTCTGCTGCAGGTGGGTAGAAAGTGATCGTTCACCGCTGCAGGTGGGTAGAAAGTGATCGTTCTCTGCTGCAGGTGGGTAGAAAGTGATCGTTCTCTGCTGCAGGTGGGGAGAAAGTGATCGTTCACCGCTGCAGGTGGGTAGAAAGTGATCGTTCTCTGCTGCAGGTGGGGAGAAAGTGATCGTTCTCTGCTGCAGGTGGGGAGAAAGTGATCGTTCACCGCTGCAGCTGGGGAGAAAGTGATCGTTCTCTGCTGCAGGTGGGTAGAAAGTGATCGTTCTCTGCTGCAGGTGGGTAGAAAGTGATCGTTCTCTGCTGCAGGTGGGGAGAAAGTGATCGTTCACCGCTGCAGGTGGGTAGAAAGTGATCGTTCTCTGCTGCAGGTGGGTAGAAAGTGATTGTTCTCTGCTGCAGGTGGGTAGAAGGTGATCGTTCTCTGCTGCAGGTGGGGAGAAAGTGATCGTTCTCTGCTGCAGGTGGGGAGAAAGTGATCGTTCACCGCTGCAGGTGGGTAGAAAGTGATCGTTCTCTGCTGCAGGTGGGTAGAAAGTGATTGTTCTCTGCTGCAGGTGGGTAGAAAGTGATCGTTCTCTGCTGCAGGTGGGTAGAAAGTGATCGTTCTCTGCTGCAGGTGGGGAGAAAGTGATCGTTCTCTGCTGCAGGTGGGGAGAAAGTGATTGTTCACCGCTGCAGGTGGGTAGAAAGTGATCGTTCTCTGCTGCAGGTGGGTAGAAAGTGATCGTTCTCTGCTGCAGGTGGGGAGAAAGTGATCGTTCTCTGCTGCAGGTGGGGAGAAAGTGATCGTTCACTGCTGCAGGTGGGGAGAAAGTGATCGTTCTCTGCTGCAGGTGGGTAGAAAGTGATCGTTCTCTGCTGCAGGTGGGGAGAAAGTGATCGTTCTCTGCTGCAGGTGGGGAGAAAGTGATCGTTCACCGCTGCAGGTGGGGAGAAAGTGATCGTTCACTGCTGCAGGTGGGGAGAAAGTGATTGTTCTCCACCACAAGTGGGTAGAAGGTGACCGTTCCCCACAACAAGAGGGATATATATAAACTGACCACTCAAGTGAAGAACAACACTCCCCCTCCCCGCACACGCTGACCCCGCAGATATCCTTCACCACACCAGCAACCTCGACAATTTCCTCTCTCTAAGTCTTACACCAGCAAGAGACCGACCATTGTCCCGCCACGCTGCCAAGAAGACCTTCCTCGTCCCCTAAGACAGAAAAGTGTGGAGGAAACTTCTTGAAACTTTTTAATTCGCACAAGCATTTTTAATAGGCACCAGCCGGAGAAAAATTACCAAGTTTATTCCTACCCCCCAACCCCCCTCTTCCCCATTAATATTCATTGGATATACGAGGGTAAAAATTACTTAGGGGCACGTTTACCATTAATGGGGATAATGTGTTCTCACCGTGTTTATTTGGAGAAGGGTGAGAGGCATAGATGTGATAGGGAGAGGGAGGGAGGATGAGAGGGAGGGAGGATGAGAGGGAGGGAGGAAGGATGAAGAGAGGAAAAGAGGAAGCATGGGAGGAAGAACATAATAATTAGGTGGCACCTCAGCATGATAATGGGTACAATATGAACCTACATACCCCCTACCGTACCCAATTCCTACTTTCGTACTCGTATAAGTATCCAATACTCAAACCAATTAAAAAAAATTATTTTCAATAATGCTAATTGCAAGCTCATGCCACTTAACCATAACCCTATTCCTAAATTAGTACTTCCCTTGAGTTGATTACCTCAAGAGTCGGTGTTAGGGCTCATCTCTGTTTCTAATGAAACATGAAAACTCAAAACTTTTCATGTTGTTTACATGAAAAAGTTTACATTTTTATAAATGTAAATGATAAAAAAAGTAAACTTATTCTTATCCATGTTTGCTGACGATGTTAAGCTATTGATGCGAGTCTGAACTGAGAGGAAAACTACAGTTCATTACAGGATGAGTCAAACAATCTCCAGAGATGGTATGAGAAATGGCTACTAGACTTTAACCTTGGAAAATGCAAGATTATAAGGAATGGAGTTGAAACAATTACACCTCAAATACAGTACAGGATGAAAAGAAAACTTCCAACTTGTGAAAAAGAGAGAGACTTAGGAGTGGACATAACTGGAGATCTTACACTAGAGGCGCACATCAGCAGAATAACGATTAGAAAAAGGTTTTTAAAGGTTGTCCTTTAGAAACTATTATTGAATATGCTGGCCCAGAACGGAACCCCTGCCTTCAAAAACATAAAACTAGAAAAACTCCAAAAATATGCTACAAGTCTCGTTTCTGAGCTAAAGGTACTAAGCTATGAAGAAAGACTGAGGGTACTGGCCCTCAAAACAATGGAGGAAGGAATAGGGCAAACATGACAACGACGTACAAGATTCTAAATGGGGATTAACAAAGTAGGTATAGCAGTAATGTTCACGTTAAGATACAGTAGAACGAGGGGACATACTTAGAAACTAGAAACACAAATGAGTCACAAAGATGCCTGAATTTTTTTTTTAAGTCTAAGAGTCGTAAATATGGAAAACGGATTAAAAGAGGAATTTGTCGATGCCAATCCTATATACAATTTTAAATGTAAATATATTACGAAAAACTGTTGTAATCCACAAGTTAGTAGGAATTATTAGCTAGAGGATCATTACTACAACACTTAACGAATGATGATTGGAAGTACATGTAAGTAGACAGACTATGGATCACATATCTAAGAAAGGTCAATGGATTAAGACCGAAGCTGTTTAGCCAAATTAATAATTCCTGGAAAGAGGAATTATTCTTCGTCAGGCATATAGGATCAAGGTTACCGCTCTAGGGATAAGGTTAATCGGATTATACCTTCCTTGAGAGGCGTGGTGAAATGTTTGAGGCCATGGTTGGCTAGAGTCAGTCTGATTGTGGGAGTTGAACTGGCAAGTCCTCTGGATCCCCGTTTGCGGCAGCAGCGAAGTGTAGCAGACAGCTATGCGAGAACCTGATGTGATCTTAATGACCAAGTTAAGTCTGCAGTATGTGAGTATTGAATGAAAGACTAACCGGGTGTGGAGCGTTGTAGTAATCATTCCGTATTAGGGACTTAGGCGGAAGTTACGAGTGTGGGTGGTGATCGCGGAGGTCAAGTGGTCTATGGCTATTGGAAGTGTATTGACCTAATAGAGTATGTTAATATGTATTTATTTGTCAGAGTCTATTCTTTGTAATTAAATGACAAAACCCGACGGCCTTTAAATACCTTCCATATGTTCATTCATTGTGTTCCAGTACAAACCGAATGGTACGCCTCAAGGGTCTGGTGTGTGTGTAGAAGTATAGGTGGTAGTAACGGTTGCTGAGGCAAGGTGTTATGTGTTGTGTAATCGCTGTGTTCGGAATGAACCGGGGTTCAGCTTCACGACAAAACTAGAGAAAAGTCATTCATTAAAATGATGGTCGAAAAGCGGGGGAGTAGAAGCAGATCCTTGATACTGCTAGCAAAATTAGGTGAGTACACGTACACAAACGCTCGCGCGCGCTCGCACACACACACACACATACAAAATCACACAAACACACACTCTCATTTTGTACCAAATTTTATCACACAAAGGGGCGGGCTACGCTTGTCTTACACCCGTTACCGTGACTATAAATGGAACGCAGCGAGGCAGTCATGGGTGTATAACAAATTGGTGTGTGGTGGTGGCGGCGGCGGTGGGGAGGGGAATTATCAGGGGAAAGCGCCACTATATAGCACATGGAAGGGGGTCAGGATAAGGATTTGGGAATGGGACGGTGGGGGGTGGGGGGGGGGGGGAATGGTGCCCAACCACTTATGGACGGTAGGGGATTGAACGCCAACCTGAATGAAGCGAGACCGTCACTCTACCGTCCAGCCCAAGTGGTTAATGGTTGGTGAAGTCTTCACAAACTTCCCGTTACCCATTCTCTCTCTCTCTTCACCATACATCCATTCAACTATGAAACGACTGAACCATTCATTTACGTCTACCTCGACGCTCACTACCTGTACATGGGAGAGATGGACAGGTGGGGGGGGGGGAGGGGGTGAACGGGTCAGTAGATCATCAGGTTAGTTTTAAAGTTAGTTGGTAAATGAGTTAGGAGAAAACGTAGGTTGCTCATTTGGATGCCATGTGGACTGGTAGAATGGTGGGTAGATTGGTTGAAAATGATGTTGTTTGGTTGATATGGAGGACGATTGGTTGATATAGACTAAAGACGAAGGTTCGTTGGTAGAAACGAAGGTTGACAGATCTGTTTATAATTAAGCTGCTTAATACATGTGTAAGTGGAGTGGTTGGTTAGTTTGCTGATGGGTTAGTTAGCTGGTAGACTGGTTGACTGGTTCAGATGATAGGGGGTGAGATAAACAGGACCGGTAGAGAAGCAAATATATGTTTCTGCATTTCCCTACACGCCATATTGTTCTCTGAGTAAACAAAGTAGGAGGGGTTCCGCCAGCTAGGCAAGGGAGTCTGGCCGCGTTCTGTTTGCCTGGGCGTAACAGAGTCGATATTGAAGCCAGTGGGCCGTGTTCAGATTGGAGAGATTGTTTCATACACTGAGCGGACTGCTCTATAAGGTTTGTCGAAGGCTAGAAATATTTTTTGAGGTCTATTGAGATTTTTTTTTATCTAGATGTTTTGTTATACTTATATAGAAAACTTAATGAAACAATTTGCTTACACCTAACTGTACCGTGAAGAGACGTATTATATATGGAATTAATGGTGCAAGAACTCGACAATACTATGATATAGTGGCCAGAATACGCCTGGGATATAGACGTATCTGGCCGGTTTTTCAAACCAGTTGTGTCGGATACGCCACATATCCGTGAAAACATGGTGTATGCAAGGTTTTCTGTTCAACAGAAAAACATACATTCCCTTCAACATTATATTGTAGAATGTTCCATATTGACTGACTTCCGCCCCCCCCCCCCAACCCCCAGGGGTCGAGATATTCTGAAGTCCGTAAATATTATCTGAATACTAGAACACTTGATGATATACTGGACTTGTTATTTCTCCCCTTCACCCCTCTTTCACCTCTCCCCTTCTCTCCTTACCTCTCTCCAAACATCCCCCGTCGCAACCCTTGTCTTTCCCTCTCTCTCTCTCTCTCCCATCTTCCTCTCAGAAAAACTAGTTTATTTTTTTTATTAACACATTAGGTACATCTGAATTTGTGCAGCTACATGAAGTAGCTGGACTATATGAAGGGGGAGGACAGTGTGTCAAAAAGCTAGCTACCTGATGCTAAAAAATCCCCATCACACAGGATGGTTAGTCATTCAGAGGCATGTGATAAGTAGTCTACATTGGCAGATTTCGGGTGCATTATGAGGATATTAACAACACAAAAGTGAATAAGGTAGCAGTGATACTAAAAGTCTCCATCTCGCTGGATGGTTAGTCATACAGGGACATATGTTCAGTAGCCTGCACTGGCAAATTTTGGGCGCAATATGAGGATATCTTCAAGAACACGAGAGTGAATAAAGTAATTGCAAAGCTCCAGGTACCTCATGCCAACTGGTCTCAATGGTCTAGTATCTGGGCATTCGGTGATGTAGTGTGGGAGATCATGCCGCACTTCTTGCACTGGCAAGATATGTAAAGAACCTAAACACGTCTACGGACAACACAACCAGCATTTCATACTTCATGAAAATCGAAAAGGAGTAACTAGGTTAGATGTTATATTTCTTAAAGTGTGTGGCCCTGAAGCCATCTCCGACTGTCCTATGATACTCCCCCACAACACATGCTTCATATGCATAAGTTGGATAAGGGAAGCCCTAAGTATCTGGCCTAAGGCAAGTTGTCGGAAAACCCGACACCATTTACTAATATTTAATACAATATGCAGATAATATTGCTGCTGTTGTATATATATATATATATTGTGACGGTAACGCGTTGGTGTTCGGCTGTTTAAGGCTAGGGGTATGGCCTCGTCACATAGTTATAAAAAAAAATAGAAAAACTGGAACTTCGTCTGTGGTAAGGTAAGGAGAAGACACACAAAACACAAGTAAAACTTTAACAATGAAATTTTAATTACGTTAAATAAATCAAAACATGAAAATAATGCACAAACAAATATGTATAATAAAATCAATGAATCAAAATAATAAGAATACTTAAATGACACAATGAAAAGTTACGTTAAGGCAAAATAACAAGAAGTGCAACAAAAAGTTAAGTGGGAGGTGCTGGAATATTGGCTTAAAGCCACCACCTCTCTCAGTACACGCTAACGTCTAGCTGGGAGGAGTGCTGGCCACGAAAGCACTGAACATTCTGAGGACTGATGTTGGGGCGACCCCAGACATCAGGTAGTATTGGGGGGGGCGAGGTAGGTGCAGCCAGACCGGCGACCAATCAGCGGAGCCGTAGCGATCAACGGGTAGTTTGGTGGTTGGAGTTCGAACAGGTGGCTGGCTGCATACGTTTTTGCTCACCCTGGCAAGCCTTGCTGGTGTTGTTGTCGTTGTTGGACATCTCTTCCATAGTCTTTTTATATAATTGTGAAGACGTAATTATGGAGGGAAGAGCAGGCTCAATCTCTTGAAGGAGATTATTGTCACAACTCTCCCCCGAAGCCTGCGGTTCTGGAAGAAGTACGTCGTTATGTGGTGGAGTAATGGATGGAGTTGCTTCTACTTTATAAACTCTGGAGAGATCATGGGCTAAGATGTTGTCAGACTCTTGGTATAGCGTGTCTCCAGGTTGAATTTCTGCAGGTAGCAAGCCCATAGTAGAAGACGTTGAGATGAGAAGTGGGCGTGCTGCAGGAGGTGTAGGGTGGTGTGGTCCGTATTGATGGTGGACCGAGCACTTTTCAGGTGTGGAGTGAAGTGCTGAAGCTTCAGGATGAGGAAGAGTAGCTCCTTGCCAATTGTTCCGTAGATCCTTGTGGCAGTAGTCGCTGACAGGTGTATTCTTCTCGCCTCGTTGTTGCATCACGACACCACCAACGTCGGTACCCCTAGCGTCGACATGGAGGATGAAGGGTTTATCTGACGAGGTGAGAGTGGAATTAGAAGAGGGCATAGGAGCACGATTATTATCCTGAAAGCATTTGGGAAGATCATTAAGGATTTTGGAATTAGAAAGCGCCGACTCCTTGTCAGTGCTTTCGGGAGAAGAAGCCGGGATGGTCTCACTGTGGATGTAGGGTTCTGTGAATGTGGAATAGTTAGTCAAGACAGTGGGAGGAGTACCATTATATTGCTTCAGGAGGTTGACGTGGCACAGCTGGGTCTTCCGCCGCCTATCTGGAGTCTCTATGACGTATGTGTTGTTGTTTCTGCACTCTTTGACGCAGTAGGGTCCTGAAAATTTGTTTTGTAAAGGTGAACCTGGGATAGGAAAATAGGCAAGGACGAAGTCTCCCGGCTTGAATTTTCTTACTTTGCTGGTCTGGTCGTAATGAGTCTTCATTCTCACCTGGGCTTTCAATAGATTATCATGGGCAAAGCGGTGGACTCTCTCTAGAATGTGCTGAAGGTTTTGAAGAAACTGGGGCACATTCTGATGCTCACTGAAGGTGGCATCTCTGAGAGAGTCTTTGAAAGCCTTAAGGGGAGTACGGCACTTACGGCCGTAGAGCATCTCATAAGGAGATACTCCTAGGGACTCATTGGGGAGACTTCTGAAAATACACATTATAAGGTCAATCTGCTTATCCCAATCCTTCGAGGTTTCACTACAAAACTTTTTCAAGAGTGCTTTGATGGTCTGATGACTACGTTCAAGAGAACCCTGTGAAGCAGGATGATAGGGGCTGGACAATACCTGTTTGATGTTGAACTCCTCCAGTGTCCTTTTGAAGAGATCACTGGTGAAGTTGGTGCCACAGTCACTTTGAATCTCCCTGGGAAATCCGTATTGAGTGAAGATCTTCAATAGATGTTTGATAACCGTAGCAGCCGTGATGTTCTTCACTGGAACTGCTATGGGAAATCTGGTGGTAGGACACAGGATGGTTAGGATGTAGGCGTTACCTGAACTGGTCCGAGGTAAAGGACCAACACAGTCTATTATGAGTCTGTGGAAAGGTTCCGCAGGCACCTGTATGGGAATCAGTGGTGCTCTGGGAATGGAGACGTTCGGTTTGCCTGCCATCTGACATGTATGACACTGTTTTACGTACTGTTTGACGTTATTTACCATACCTGGCCAGTAGTAGTCTTGGCGAATCCCATGGTAAGTCTTGTTGAAGCCGTAGTGGGAGAATGCTCCGTGGGCCAGGTGTAGAATAGTGGGCCGCAGGCTGGTGGGAATCACTAGTTGTTCGATGTTGGCCCAATCGTCCTCCTCCTTCAGTTTACTGGGTCTATATCGGCGGTAGAGCAAGTCGTTCTCTAGGAAGAACCCAGGAATACTGTCGGGTTGAGTCTCAGCCTGGAAAAACAATGGTGTTAAAGTAAGATCTTCCCTCTGCAACTTACGGAACTCCAACTTGGTCAGATGCGGGGGTAGTTTCTGAGGGTCTTGAGGGACAGCGGTAGCAGTAGAGTCAGCTGGCTGTGGACGTGCGGCTTGTGCACGGGTGGTCACGAGAACCGGAGGAGAAACTTCATCACTCTCTTGAACCTCTGCTGGAACATACTCAAGAATAGGATTTATTGGCACAGAGTTACACACCTGGGGTTTGTCCATGACGATCAGGTTGGTCGGTTGCAGGTCTTCTGCCAAGTCGTTGCCTAGGAGAAGTTGCACTCCAGGCATGGGAAAAGGCTTTTCCCTGACGGCGACTTGGACTTCCCCGTTCACGTAGGGACAATCCAGGTGGACTCTGGCGAGAGGGTATGGAGTGGTAGCAGTGAGGTCAGTGATGAAGACTGTTTCCCCGGTGTAGACGATGTTGGGCACAGCCGACTTCAAGATGATCGATTGTAGAGCCGCTGTGTCCCTCAAGATCTTCAATTTGAAACGTCCCTCCGGATTTGAACCGTTGGCAGAGACAGTTCCAGTATACAGGTGGTTACTGAAAAGAGAAAGATCATTAACATCAACACCAACATTCATCACAGGCTTACCGGACTTAGGAGGAGTTGGTTTGGGTCTTTGTTGGTCAGTGGTTCCCTTGTATTGAGACTTACCACACTTGTCTATGGTATGTCCATAGAGTCTACAATACTTGCAGTACAGTTGTGAACCAGCTTGATCGGGGCTCACCTTCTCGTAACTGTACCACGACTTCTTACTGGAGGATGGTTCAGGTGTCAGCCGGTGGATGAGGCTGTAAGTGTCAGCCGACTTAGCACACTTCAGGTAGTCGGTTTCTTCTTTATCTGCTAAGTAGAGGCGGACAGGAGGTGGCACACGTCTCAAGAATTCTTCAACAAGCATCAGGTTGACGAGTTCTGTAAAAGTAGAGACATGTGCTGCTTCCAGCCATTTCATGAAATACCTCCGTTTCGTGTTAGCAAACTCGAGGAAGGTAGTGGTACTTGCCTTCAGGTGGTCACGGAATTTCCTTCTATAACTTTCAGTAGAGAGGAGGTAGGCGTCTAACACTGCTTGTTTCAGAGTGTAGTAGTCATTCTCAGACGCCAAAGTACTGAGTGTGACTGCAGCTCTACCTGTAAGATGGACTCTGAGAAGTGTGGCCCATTGGTCGACAGGCCAACTGAGTTGATTAGCAAGGGTTTCAAAGGTGGTGAAAAAAACATCAACTTCTGCTTCTACAAAGGATGGCATTAACTTACTTGCATGTGATATATTAAAACTGACGGGAAGATTGGCAGTAGCTTGCTGGCGTTGAGCGAGGTGTGAAGTTTCCAACGTGTATTCCCGTTGACGACACTCAAGAGCCAGAGTCGCTTGTTGCTTGTCATGTTCACGTTGCATTTCCAACTCGCGTTGTTTGGTTTCAAGCCGTATGCGTTCCCGCTCCTGGAGTAAGGCAATCTCACGTTCTTGTTCTTCCCTTCGTATGGCAGCTGCTCGTTCTTGTTGTTCGAGGGCTTCCCTTTGCTGTTCGCGGGCTTCCTTTTGCTGCTCACGTTCAATCTTAGCCAGCTCTAGTTTAAGTTTCATCGTTGCCAAGTCAGTTTTATCTGCAATATAGTAAGTTTCATGAGTTTCAGAGTCTATCTTACCTTGCTCTAAATAGTAATCCAGCAACAGGTTGTGTAGGTCATTTTTGTTGGCTTGATAGGGAACTTCTAGTTGATACTCATGTGCAAGAGTTTGTAATTCAGTCCTCTTGGCACGACTTAAAGTCCCTATTTCACCTGCTGGATTTGCACGGAAAGTTTGGAGACGAAACATGGTGAAATTAGCAAATAAAGGTACACGAATATTCAATAATGAAATGTCAGAAACAGGACAACGTGGCAACTGGTACCTATCCTGTGTGATCTTTAACAATTAACGTTAAGTGAAAGATATTAAATGATTAAATTAAATCAAGGGCGCAGGAAATCTTGTACCCGGTACTCATGTAAGAGAATAAGGGCAAGAAAATCCTACTAACAAATGAAACAGAGTTTCGAAAACAAATGAAACAGTTAAATGCTTCAAAAGTAAAATTGGTAGTCCAAGGATGTAGGCATACCTTGCCAAGTCTCTATAGGACATAAAGCAAGTTTTTCCTACTGAATTTAATATGATACTTACAGAATTAGCGAACTTTTGTGCTCTGAAAAAATAAGCTAATTCCCTACCGTTGTATGTATCATCATCTCTGACTGACGTGTAGGGGTGCGAGGTGTCAACTGGTGACGAGAACTGCTGCTGAGGTCCCAATTCAGCAACTAAGGTTCGAGCTAGAGGAACTATGGCCCTCTTTGTCCTCCTACAGTCAGATTGCAGAAGATTGGGTACTCTTGACCCGGGGCAGACCACAGTACCAGGGTACCAATATGATGATCTGTCAGAATGAGAAATATTCAAGGGACATAGATGGTAAATACGAGTAATAACAAGGAGGGAGAGATGACCAATTAAGAGTATGACTGAGGCCTACAGTCACCACGTAATCCAAAGTTGTCTCACCTTCACTATATGTTACTCTCGTAATGCACAATACACCGCACCTTATAAAAAATGAAATTGAATGAAAAATAGTAAAGCTACGTTAACAAAGTTAAATACGCTTACCATAAATTACCACTTGGCACCAGTACCTGAGTGAAGCTCCCGGACAGGCCCCCATATAACTTGTGACGGTAACGCGTTGGTGTTCGGCTGTTTAAGGCTAGGGGTATGGCCTCGTCACATAGTTATAAAAAAAAATAGAAAAACTGGAACTTCGTCTGTGGTAAGGTAAGGAGAAGACACACAAAACACAAGTAAAACTTTAACAATGAAATTTTAATTACGTTAAATAAATCAAAACATGAAAATAATGCACAAACAAATATGTATAATAAAATCAATGAATCAAAATAATAAGAATACTTAAATGACACAATGAAAAGTTACGTTAAGGCAAAATAACAAGAAGTGCAACAAAAAGTTAAGTGGGAGGTGCTGGAATATTGGCTTAAAGCCACCACCTCTCTCAGTACACGCTAACGTCTAGCTGGGAGGAGTGCTGGCCACGAAAGCACTGAACATTCTGAGGACTGATGTTGGGGCGACCCCAGACATCAGGTAGTATTGGGGGGGGCGAGGCAGGTGCAGCCAGACCGGCGACCAATCAGCGGAGCCGTAGCGATCAACGGGTAGTTTGGTGGTTGGAGTTCGAACAGGTGGCTGGCTGCATACGTTTTTGCTCACCCTGGCAAGCCTTGCTGGTGTTGTTGTCGTTGTTGGACATCTCTTCCATAGTCTTTTTATATAATTGTGAAGACGTAATTATGGAGGGAAGAGCAGGCTCAATCTCTTGAAGGAGATTATTGTCACAATATATATATATATATGCGGAAAATCCACAGAGAAATATGAAATGAGGTGAACGTTTCGGCTTTGTTAAAGCCTTTGTCAACACCAGACTGACTAAGGAGAAGGGAGAAGGGGGGAAGATATATAGGCCGACACCTGACCACCCCATCCCAAGGGTTGGTCAGGTGTAATTAACCAAAAACAGGTATAGCTTAACTTAGAATGGTCAAAGAGGATTAAGCGGTCAGAGAATAAGGATGAAAGATTAAAGAAAAGCCTCATGAACACACAATATATGAATATACAATTATAATGAGACATTGTAAGCCTCTCTATCAGAGTTGTTTCTTAAACTGTTGTGCAATATTATAACTTAAAAATGGATCAAGTTTGTACATTCCAGTACTAACATTAAGAAGATTTGGACACTGACTGATTAGAGCAGACTCAATCAAATTCCGTTCCACGAAATCCCCACAATTGGTAATGCACCAATTATGAAATAATGGATTTCGTGGAACGGAATTTGATTGAGTCTGCTCTAATCAGTCAGTGTCCAAATCTTCTTAATGTTAGTACTGGAATGTACAAACTTGATCCATTTTTAAGTTATAATATTGCACAACAGTTTAAGAAACAACTTTGATAGAGAGGCTTACAAAGTCTCATTATAATTGTATATTCATATATTGTGTGTTCATGAGGCTTTTCTTTAATCTTTCATCCTTATTCTCTGACCGCTTAATCCTCTTTGACCATTCTAAGTTAAGCTATACCTGTTTTTGGTTAATTACACCTGACCAACCCTTGGGATGGGGTGGTCAGGTGTCGGCCTATATATCTTCCCCCCTTCTCCCTTCTCCTTAGTCAGTCTGGTGTTGACAAAGGCTTTAACAAAGCCGAAACGTTCACCTCATTTCATATTTCTCTGTGGATTTTCCGCATAAAATGATCAGTGTTTTGTGATCGTCAATTGCATATATATATATATATATATATATATATATATATATATATATATATATATATATATATATATATATATATATATATATATATATATATATATATTCTCCCATAGAAGACGTGGCCCAGTGGAATTTTCCATCAATAAAATAGAGACATCTTTGCCACATAGCGCTATAACTTCACCAGCTATTCTGTTGGGAATTATTTTTAATTAATACAGTAGTCTTTGGACTTTTAACATCACAAAAATATCTCATTTGAATTAACTTAATTTTCAGTATTAAAATAGAGTAAATGTGACCCTTCTATCACTTATTGACATCTGAACAAGGAGAGCCAGGCATCAGTGGTGGGGGAGGTCAGCCATTGTTGTTAGACCAAAGTCGCTGGGGAGCAAATTGAGCTCCTATAATTCTCAATTGGACGAAGTGTTATGGAGATCAAATTAGTGCTGCTACCATCATCAACATGCAGTCAACAACCACAAGGGAAGTGTCTTTCTGGAATCTTATCTAAGTCATTATTGGGCAGCAATGATAGGTAGATATGATTAATTCCGGTTAGGACATGAGGCAACGACTCAACCCTGGTAATTAAGCCTTGGTCCTCATCTAATAATATAACAAATGTTTCATCTGATTTAGCTGTCATATATTAGGATTCCGGCTTACAGCAAGTGTCCTTTGACAGGAACCAAAAGAGGAAACAAGAATTAATCTTGGTACATCAGTTACTTGGGTGCTGGAAGGTAGCCTCGCAGGAGGATTATTTGGTGTCTATATCCTAATTATTGCTGGTGGACTAAGCCTACCATACAATAAGATAAGGCACTTCCAAAATTTATTTACTAATATATGTAGTTTAATATATGTGGCTGCATATATATAAATTTAATATAACCCTCCCCCCCTAATGTGTAAGAATCGAGTTGTGAGAATATTGCAGAAATACAGTCTGCTAAACATCATACAAATTGCTATCGAAATATATAAATTAACGTAAATATAAATTATATATAAATTCCTATAAATTAAATACATATAAATCTCACAGGTCGGTTCCCACACAAGCAAATAACAGAAATTCTTTCATATCTATGGATACTAGGAGGGATAGCCATCAATGTCCAGGATAGTCTGCCTTTCTCCCCCCCCCCCCCCATACCACCCCTCATTTTTCACTGACCCCGTTGTCCCCCTCCCCCCCCCCCCCTTTCAGAAAAATTTATTATTAAGAAGCACTGAAACAACTGTATAAGTCACTCATATATAATATTACAATTACTAAAAATCCAAGGCAATCATACCAAATATTTCACACTTAATTGCACGAAAACCTTGTGAGGGTTTCTATAAGGCTAATATTTCTAAAGGCATTTATCTTACGCCTACCACGACCAGCCTATGTCTGTCCTGTACTCCAGACTATTCCCCCTGACAAAGTTGGGTGAGACTAGCCCCATGCGTCTAGCCTCCAACTTTGGACAGACAGATAAGTTTATTTTACCTTTGTAAACACACATTACTCACATTCTGCGGTTGAATACTCAGTAACCAACTGCACCATATGTATTTGTTAATGTATTGTTAACACTACATTAACCCTACATTATTGACCATCGGGTAATGTCAAGGACTAACTCCTACTCTAAAACATAGCAGAAACATCCTTTAGTCCCTCATAATGTGCCTTTGATCCCAGTTTCAAACAATATGAAAAAAATGAAGACTCGAGAAATACAAAATGTGAATCCGTACAGAACCAGAGAACAGCCTTGGTCTTAAGGGTATCTTGAAGTTATCTTTAGGTGATTTCGGGCTTAGCGTCCCGGCAGCCCAGTCCTCGACCAGGCCTCCTTTTTGTTACACACCCCTAGGAAGCAGCCCGTAGCAGCTGTCTAACTCCCAGGTACCTATTTGCTGATAGGTGAACATGTACATCAGGGTGAAGGAAACTCTGCACATTTGTTTCCGCCTCCGCCGGGAATCGAACTCGGAACTTTAGGACTACGAATCCCGAACGCTGTCCACTCAGCCGTCAGGTGACATAGGTTAATTAGGTGACTTAATAAGGTTCTCGAGCCTCTAAATAAACACATTTATGCAAAACTTCTGTGATTTTTATATACAACAATCATCGAGATATTCAGAACCAAATTGGTAAACATTGATCAACTGGTTTTCATGTAGCCAATCACGGTCGAAAGTTCAGCAGACGCTACATGTATCGTGAAAAGGCAAAGTGGTAATTTTCATATAAATTGTAAAAGCCGTTCAGGCGCTAGGGTGATAGTGAGACCCCGCAGGGTATGAGCAACTCACACTGTGACAAGCTCACAGAGTACTCGAAGAGGTTCCAAAAGTACGAGTCTCTCCCAGAGTACGAGAGAATAACAGACCTGCGAGACACTCACTGAATATATGAGACTGATACAGAGACTAAGAGAGAGAGACTCACATACATTGAGAGACTCGCAAACATTGAATACCATACTAAGACTTTTACAGACAGAAGATACACTCACAGAGAGAATCACATATTAAGACACTCGCAGTTAAAGAGACTAAGACTCACACACTAAATGACAGAATTCTTTAAACACTCAATTCATATTTCGACACAAATAAAATGTTTATATTTTCAACAAAATCTAAAACACAAATAATAATAGTTTCACAACACTGCATTACTTAGTTGATGTGTTCTGAGTTTTTTTTGTCAACATAAACAATGATTTTATATTTAAATGTTGAGCAACAATTGCTAAACAATGCCAATAATTCTCCAGCTCTGGGCACTGCTCGGCAGTAATTGTCAGGAAAGACAGACAGCTATATATAGCAGAAAGCCTATATATACAAATAGACAGCAGACAGCCTAATAGACAGATTAATAGATAAACTATCTATCACCTAACAGACAAACTGACATACTAACAAGCATAGCCTGATAATACATTATGATAATTATGCACTAATCGAGTTTGTGAGAAAAAGATTATAACTTTACCGTTGCCATGATCTATATTGGATGCTTACGTTGTTAGTATAAATAACATAAATGCACCTGTGAAACATATTACATTATGTAAACATTCTTGTCCTGGGTAGTAAATGTTATATTCTGATTGCTTATGGCTCTGGTGTATAGAAAATGGTTGTTATTCTCTCAAACTTTCCTTTGACCTTTACCTCAGACAGCTTAAGGAGGACGTCTTGAAGGCACCTGAAGGCACCTGAAGGCACCTGAAGGCACCTGAAGGAACCTGAAGGTATCTGAAGGCAACTGAAGGCACCTAAAGGCAACTGAAGGAACCTGAAGGAACCTGAAGGAACCTGAAGGAACCTGAAGGCACCTGAAGGCATCTGAAGGAACCTGAAGGTATCTGAAGGCAACTGAAGGCACCTAAAGGCAACTGAAGGCACCTAAAGGCAACCGAAGGATCCTGAAGGAACCTGACGGCATCTGAAGGTGTCTGAAGGCAACTGAAGGCACTTAAAGGCAACTGAAGGCACCTGAATGAACCTGAATGAACCTGAAGGCAACTGAAGGCACCTGAAGGCACCTGAAGGCACCTGAAGGTGTCTGAAGGCAACTGAAGGCAACTGAAGGCACCTAAAGGCAACTGAAGGCACCTGAATGAACCTGAAGGCACCTGAAGGCACTTGAAGAGACCTGAAGGCCACTGAAGGCACCTCAAGGCACATGAAGACATCTGAAGGCAACTGAAGGCACCTGAAGGCACCTGAAGGCACCTGAAGGTGTCTGAAGGCAACTGAAGGCACCTGAAGGCACCTGAATGCACCTGAAGGCACCTGAAGGCACCTGAAGTCACCTGAAGGCACTTGAAGAGACCTGAAGGCCACTGAAGGTACCTGAGGGTAACTGAAGTCACCTGAAGGCACCTGAAGGCACCTGAAGACACCTGAAGGCACCTGAAGTCACCTGAAGGCACCTGAAGGCGCCTGAAGACCCCTGAAGGCACCTGAAGGCACCTGAAGGCGCCTGAAGGCACCTGAAGACACCTGAAGTCACCTGAAGGCACCTGAAGGCACCTGAAGGCAACTGAAGTCACCTGAAGGCACCTGAAGGAAGCTGAAGGCACCTGAAGGCACCTGAAGGCGCCTGAAGTCACCTGAAGGCACCTGAAGGAAGCTGAAGGCACCTGAAGGCACCTGAAGGCACCTGAACACACCTGAGGGCACCTGAAGGCACCTGAGGGCACCTGAACACACCTGAGGGCACCTGAAGGCACCTGAAGGCACCTGAAGTCACCTGAGGGCACCTGAACACACCTGAAGGCACCTGAAGGCACCTGAAGGCACCTGAAGGCACCTGAAGGCACCTGAAGACAACAGAAGGCACCTGAAGGCACCTGAAGGCACCTGAAGTCACCTGAAGGCACCTGAAGTCACCTGAAGACACCTGAAGGCATCTGAAGACACCTGAAGGCACCTGAGGGCACCTGAAAGCCCCTGAAGGCACCTGAAGGCACCTGAAGGCACCTGAAAACACCTGAAGGCACCTGAAGGAACCTGAAGGCACCTGAAGACACCTGAAGACACCTGAAGGCACCTGAGGGCACCTGAAAGCCCCTGAAGGCACCTGAAGGCACCTGAAGGCACCTGAAGGCAACTGAAGTCACCTGAAGGCACCTGAAGGAAGCTGAAGGCACCTGAAGGCACCTGAACACACCTGAGGGCACCTGAAGGCACCTGAAGGCACCTGAAGTCACCTGAGGGCACCTGAACACACCTGAGGGCATCTGAAGGCACCTGAAGGCACCTGAAGGCACCTGAGGGCACCTGAACACACCTGAAGGCACCTAAAGACACCTGAAGGCACCTGAAGGCACCTGAAGTCACCTGAAGGCACCTGAAGGCACCTGAAGACAACAGAAGGCACCTGAAGGCACCTGAAGGCACCTGAAGTCACTTGAAGGCACCTGAAGGCACCTGAAGTCACCTGAAGGCACCTGAAGACACCTGAAGGCACTTGAGAGCACCTGAAAGCCCCTGAAGGCACCTGAAGGCACCTGAAGGCACCTGAAGACACCTGAAGGCACCTGAAGGAACCTGAAGGCACCTGAAGGCACCTGAAGGTACCTGAAGGCACGTGAAGACACCTGTAGACACCTGAAGGCACCTGAGGGCACCTGAAAGCCCCTGAAGGCACCTGAAGGCACCTGAAGGCACCTGAAGGCACCTGAAGACACCTGAAGGCACCTGAAGGAACCTGAAGGCACCTGAAGGTACCTGAAGGCACGTGAAGACACCTGAAGGCACCTGATGGCACCTGAAAGCCCCTGAAGGCACCTGAAGAAACCTGAAGGCACCTGAATACATCTAAAGGCACCTGAAGGCACCTGAAGGCACCTGAAGACACCTGAAGGCACCTGAAGGCACCTGAAGGCACTGGAACACACCTGAAGACATCTGAAGGCACCTGAAGGCACCTGAAAGCCCCTGAAGGCACCGCTGAAGGCACCTGAAGAAACTTGAAGGCACCTGAATACATCTAAAGGCACCTGAAGGTACCTGAAGGCACGTGAAGGCACCTGAAGAAACCTGAAGGCACCTGAATACATCTAAAGGCACCTGAAGGCACCTGAAGACACCTGAAGGCATCTGAGGGCACCTGAAGGCTCCTGAAGGCACCTGAAGGCACTGGAACACACCTGAAGACACCAAGAAGGCACCTGAAGACATCTGAAGGCACCTGAAGGCACCTGAAGACACCTGAAGGCACCTGAAGGAAGCTGTAGGTACCTATAGGCACCTGAAGGCACCTGAAGGCACCTGAGGGCACCTGAAGACACCTGAAGGCACCTGAAGACACCTGAAGGCACCTGAAGGCACCTGAAGACATCTGAAGGCACCTGAAGGCACCTGAAGACACCTGAAGGCACCTGAAGGCACCTGAAGACACCTGAAGGCACCTGAAGGCACCCGAAGGCACCTGAAGACACCTGAAGGAAGCTGAAGGCACCTGAAGACACCTGAAGGCACCTGAACGAACCTGAAGGCACCTGAATGCACCTGAAGGCACCTGAAGACACTTGAAGACACCTGAAAGCACCTGAAGGCACCTGAAGACACTTGAAGACACCTGAAAGCACCTGAAGGCAGCCGACTCATGAAAACATGTGACTCAGCTCTAGCCAAGGAGTCAGCAACCTTCATAACGTCTTCACTAAGCTGTCTGAGGCAAAGCTCAAAAGAAAGTTATACTCCGGAAGAATAAGCAATACAAAAAAATATCACCTATTACCCAGGAACAAAACCTGTGTTACAGTGTTATTAAACCAATGGACACTGGTATAAATGGATTTTTTTTTTTTTGCAGAGACATTCCTGCGTGGGCCCTAAGCCTCTGGATGGCCCACTAAGTTTTGCTTGTATCTGTTTTACTTGGGCGGAGTATGAGTATTTATGACTCGAATGGTCGCTTCAGTAAGATTTTGCGATATGTGTTTATCAACTTCTTCTGCTCTGTTGAATCTAAGTTGAAATCTTAGTGGGTTTGTAACTGTGCACTGTGTTAAATAATGTTCCAGTGGTCTGTCGGGATAAATGGATTGACTGCAAACGAATAGAGGCCTCAAAATTTAATAAAAGATTGGGAAATAAAAACGAGTAATCATCTAACACGTCCCTAGGGGTTAATTGGGCCCCTGAGGGTGTGGTAAGAGCTGTGAGGGCCATCAGGGGCCAGATTCACGAAGCAGTTACGCAAGCACTTACGAACCTGTCATTCTATTCTCAATTTTTGCCGGCTTTGTTTACAGTTATTAAACAGTTAATGAGCTCCGAAGCACCAGGAGGCTGTTTATAACAATAACAACAGTTGATTGGCAAGTTTTCATGCTTGTAAACTGTTTAATAAATGTAACCAAAGCCGTCAAAGATTGAGGAAAGATGTACCCGTTCGTAAGTACTTGCGTAACTGCTTTGTGAAGCTGGTCCCTGACTTTTGCTAGAGGACGCTGCTGTCGTTACCCTATTTATATATGAGCCTTCAGAGTTTTAAGGATTGATGTCATGTCTACTCCCAGGTCATTTTCTCTTGTCGTTATGGAGACGTAGTTTCCCTTCATCGTGGACTGCCCTTTTGGTCTGCTGCCGCCTTCCCACTTTCATCAACTTACACTTGCCTGTGTTGAACTCAAGTATCCACTTCTCGGACCAATTCTGCAGCTTGTTTAAGTAATCTTGGAGAATCTTACAATTCTCATCTGTCACAACTTTTCTCATTAACTTAGCATCATCTGCAATAGGTGTGTGTGTGTGTATGTACTCACCTAGTTGTACTCACCTAGTTGTGTTTGCGGTGGTTGAACTCTGGCTCTTTGGTCCCGCCCCTCAGCCGTCAATCAACAGGTGTACAGATTCATGAACCTATTGGGCTCTATCATATCTACACTTGAAACTGTGTATGGAGTTAGCCTCCACCACATTACTTCCTAATGTATTCAATTTGTCAACCACTCTGACACTAAAAAAGTTCTTTCTAATATCTCTGTGGCTCATCTGGGCACTCAGTTTCCACCTGTGTCCCCTTGTGCGTGTGCCCCTTGTGTTAAATAGCCTGTCTTTATCTACCCTATCAATTCCCTTCAGAATCTTGAATGTGGTGATCATGTCCCCCTAACTCTTCTGTCTTCCAGCGAAGTGATGTTTAATTCCCGTAGTCTCTCCTCGAAGCTCATACCTCTCAGCTCGGGTACTAGTCTGGTGGCAAACCTTTGAACCTTTTCCAGTTTAGTCTTATCCTTGACTAGATATGGGCTCCATGCTGGGGCTGCATACTCCAGGATTGGCCTGACATATGTGGTATACAAAGTTCTGAATGATTCTTTACACAAGTTTCTGAATGCCGTTCGTATGTTGGCCAGCCTGGCATATGACGCTGATGTTATCCTCTTGATATGTGCTGCAGGAGACAGGTCTGGCGTGATATCAACCACCAAGTCTTTTTCTTTCTCTTACTCCTGAAGAATTTCCTCTCCCAGATGATATCTTGTATCTGGCCTCCTGCTCCCTACACCTATCTTCATTACATTACATTTGGTTGGGTTAAACTCTAACAACCATTTGTTCGACCATTCCTTCAGCTTGTCTAGGTCTTCTTGAAGCCTCAAACAGTCCTCTTCTGTTTTAATCCTTCTCATAATTTTAGCATCGTCCGCAAAAAAAAATTGAGAGAAATGAATCGATACCCTCCGGGAGATCAATTACATATATCAGAAACAAGATAGGACCGAGTACAGAGCCCTGTGGGACTCCACTGGTGACTTCACGGCAATCTGAGGTCTCACCCCTCACTGTAACTCTCTGCTTCCTATTGCTTAGGTACTCCCTTATCCACTGGAGCATCTTACCAGCTACACCTGCCTGTCTCTCCAGCTTATGTACCAGCCTCTTATGCGGTACTGTGTCAAAGGCTTTCCGACGATCCAAGAAAATGCAGTCCGCCCAGCCCTCTCTTTCTTGCTTAATCTTTGTCACCTGATCGTAGAATTCTATCAAGCCTGTAAGGCAAGATTTACCCTCCCTGAACCCATGTTGGCGATTTGTCACGAAGTCCCTTCTCTCCAGATGTGTTACCAGGTTTTTTTCTCACGATCTTCTCCATCACTTTGCATGGTATACAAGTCAAGGACACTGGCCTGTAGTTCAGTGCTTCTTGCCTGTCGCCCTTTTTGTATATTGGGACCACATTTGCCGTCTTCCATATTTCTGGTAGGTCTCCCGTCTCCAGTGACTTATTATACACTATGGAGAGTGGCAAGCAAAGTGCCTCTGCAAACTCTTTCAGTATCCATGGTGAGATCCCGTCTGGACCAACAGCCTTTCTAACATCCAGATCCAGCAGGTGTCTCTTGACCTCCTCTCTCGTAATTTCGAACTCTTCCAAGGCCGCCTGGTTTACCTCCCTTTCTCCTAGCACAGTGACCTCACCTTGTTCTATTGTGAAGACCTCCTGGAACCTCTTGTTGAGTTCTTCACACACCTCTCTGTCATTCTCTGTATACATGTCCTCGCCTGTTCTAAGTTTCAATATCTGTTCTTTCACTGTTGTTTTCCTTCTGACGTGACTGTGGAGTAGCTTTGGTTCGGTCTTGTCTTTGTTCGCTATATCATTTTCAAAACTTTTCTCTGCTTCTCTTCTCACGCTGATGTACTCGTTCCTGGTTGTCTGGTATCTCTCTCTGCTTTCTGGTGTTCTGTTATTCCGGAAGTTCCTCCACGCCCTTTTGTTCAGTTTCTTCGCTTCCATTCATGCCCTATTATACCATGGATTCTTCTGTTGCTTCTCGGATTTTTCCCTTTGGGCCGGGATAAACCTGTTTACTTCCTCCTGACACTTTTGGGTAACATAGTCCATCTGTGTGTGTGTGTGTGTGTGTGTGTGTGTGTGTGTGTGTGTGTGTGTGTGTGTATGTGTATGTGTATGTGTATGTGTGTGTGTGTGTGTGTGTGTGTGTGTGTGTGTGTGTGTGTGTGTACTCACCTAGTTGTACTCACCTTGTTGTGTTTGCGGGGGTTGAGCTCTGGCTCTTTGGTCCCGCCTCTCAACCGTCATTCAACAGGTGTACAGATTCCTGAGCCTATCGGGCTCTGTCATATCTACATTTGAAACTGTGTATGGAGTCAGCCTCCACCACATCACTGCCTAATGCATTCCATTTGTCAACCACTCTGACACTAAAAAAGTTCTTTCTAATATATCTGTGGCTCATTTGGGCACTCAGTTTCCACCTGTGTCCCCTTGTGCGTGTTGCCCTTGTGTTAAATAGACTGTCTTTATCTACCCTATCAATTCCCTTCAGAATCTTGAATGTGGTGATCATGTCCCCCCTAACTCTTCTGTCTTCCAGCGAAGTGAGGTTTAATTCCCGTAGTCTCTCCTCGTAGCTCATACCTCTCAGCTCGGGTACTAGTCTGGTGGCAAACCTTTGAACCTTTTCCAGTTTAGTCTTATCCTTGACTAGATATGGACTCCATGCTGGGGCTGCATACTCCAGGACTGGCCTGACATATGTGGTATACAAAGTTCTGATTGATTCTTTGCACAAGTTTCTGAATGCCGTTCGTATGTTGGCCAGCCTGGCATATGCCGCTGATGTTATCCGCTTGATATGTGCTGCAGGAGACAGGTCTGGCGTGATATCAACCCCCAAGTCTTTTTCCTTCTCTGACTCCTGAAGAATTTCCTCTCCCAGATGATACCTTGTATCTGGCCTCCTGCTCCCTACACCTATCTTCATTACATTACATTTGGTTGGGTTAAACTCTAACAACCATTTGTTCGACCATTCCTTCAGCTTGTCTAGGTCTTCTTGAAGCCTCAAACAGTCCTCTTCTGTTTTAATCCTTCTCATAATTTTAGCATCGTCCGCAAACATTGAGAGAAATGAATCGATACCCTCCGGGAGATCATTTACATATATCAGAAACAAGATAGGACCGAGTACAGAGCCCTGTGGGACTCCACTGGTGACTTCACGCCAATCGGAGGTCTCACCCCTCACCGTAACTCTCTGCTTCCTATTGCTTAGATACTCCCTTATCCACTGGAGCACCTTACCAGCTACACCTGCCTGTCTCTCCAGCTTATGTACCAGCCTCTTATGCGGTACTGTGTCAAAGGCTTTCCGACAATCCAAGAAAATGCAGTCCGCCCAGCCCTCTCTTTCTTGCTTAATCTGTCACCTGTGTGTGTGTGTGTGTGTGTGTGTGTGTGTGTGTGTGTGTGTGTGTGTGTGTGTGTGTGTGTGCGTGTGTGTGTGTGTGTGTGTGTGTGTGTGTGTGTGTGTGTGTGTGTGTGTGTGTGTGTGTGTGTGTGTGTGTGTGTGTGTGTGTTAGTGCGTGTGTGTGTGTGTGTGTGTGTGTGTGTGTGTGTGTGTGTGTGTGTGTGTGTGTGTGTGTGTGTGTGTGTGTGTGTGTTAGTGCGTGTGGGTACGGCCCCAGGAGAACTATCCTATTCTCGCTCTCTTCCTCCACCTGACTGACTTCCTCCGGTAGCTTTCAGAAGAGCCAATGGGGAGAGAGAACTTCCCGTTGCTGGAAACAAGGTTGCACAAGAGGAAGGAAGCCCCAGAGAGTTGCGGCTGTGATAGTTGTCTGGTGAAGATGCCGCAGGTTGATGGAGCGGAGATGGAGTGACCAGCGCCGGTCACACCCTTTGACTCTCAAGAGACTCAAGGGGAGGACGCCGGTTTTCGATTTGCACAGAACTCTTACTGAATTTGAACCGTCACTTGGTTTTGATTTTTTCCTTCACGTGTGTTGGGGCAGAATACGCCTCCTGTTCCTGTCCTTGTTGATCATTTTGATGACTGTGTATATGTATTAAATACATAAATAAATAAAAAAAATATCGCCTCAAATACATGGACCTGCAGCAAAGAGAGTATGACCCCTCACAGTTAAAATGTAGACATTTCTCTTATTTCTCTATTTCATCCCACTTATTTTATAAATAAGCTACAAGCCGATAAGAGTTTGTCAAAGAATACTTAATGGGTTTGTAAGTGACTTTTACGATTGGCCCCTTCATATGTGACCCGCAAAAGATGAATATGTGACCATTACACACACAGGTTCTGTCAGCGCCATGCTGAAGCTCACTCTTAACCTGTAAGTTTCTTTTGAACCGAGTGATGACCTTTGTTTGTTAAGGGGAACGGGGGTGGGGAGGGGGTAGGTACGGTGGTGTAGTGTAGGATGGGGAGGGGTTGAGGGATGCGATATAGGGTGTTGGTACGTGGGGAGAGGAGGTAAAGGGATGGTGGGAGGGTGTGAGGAAGGTAGAAGAATGCGAGCATCTGAATTGTGAGGTTCGGGTGAACAGCTGTATGTGTGTGTGTGTGTGTGGGGCGCTTCTCGTCTAAGCATATTAGACGCTTCTGATATTTTGATTGTATATCACGCCCTAGTCGTTGGTTGTTGTTGTCTGATGCTCAGTGATTACATGTTTAGAGGAGGTCACACAGCTCCTGGATTGTCTGATCATTCAGTGACCGATGCTGCTTTTATTTTGTCCAGTGCTTGTAGATTCTTTATGAGTTTTCTGTAATGTAGTGATACTGGAGGGTATTGAAGCTGCGGCCGGACTAGAGCCTTGTTTAACTCTGTACTCACTGTTACCTATCGTACGTTACGGCTCGTGACCCTGAAACAGCTAACAACAACAAGGTCTAGGGTTACGAGAAAACTGCTGTTCACAAGAGCGGGTCACCAGTATAACCCCTTGATAAGTAATGAGCACATAAATAAAAATCTTCCTTTAGGACTGAAGAATAGATACAAAATATTATATAGATATATATTCAAGACAGTATAATATAAAAACACAGATGGTCAAGTTAACTTATACAACAAACAAAAGTATTGTCCTTCTCCTAATATAATATAATAAAATATGGCACAACAAGAAGTAAACAGACTTATCTCCCACATGTTATTCCTTCGAGTCCCTTGCAGCTACTGAACTCTCGCTCTGTCGCTTACCCATAATTCTCTCCCGTCTGCCTCATCCAGGATGAGGGATGGAAACTAAAGACTTTTTAATATTTAAAACTAATTGAACAACCACTTGTTCTCAAAACACATAAGAATGCAAATTACATATAATAGTTACTTGCAAAATATATAAGAACAATGCCACCTGCTAAATTACAGTAGATAAACAATTATATAACTTAATAAAAGTGACATCTGGAACTCCCAAAACTGAACAGGTCCAACTTCCCGAATCTAACAGGTATTAGACGTGTGCAAAGCAACCGCGCTCCTGTCTCCACTGACGCTGCCACACCACACGATAATTTACAAAAACACAATGTGTGTACATATACAGGCAATGATATAATGGAACAAAACAAGTTATTTTAAATTTATATACGTATTCTGCTAGGAGTACGTAACACTCACCTAGTCACCTAGTTATTTGTGTTCGTGCCAAGGTAACGAAATATTTCCAATTTCCTTAACGGTCTATGGCGCTGCAAAGTCATCCCGACTTGGCGCAATGTTTCGACAATTACTTGCTTAACACGTTTTGCTTTGTTTATTCTGCCATTTATGTGAGTTTTAGTTTTAATTCTACTAGACCCAGTAGTCTGCCTGCATTAGAATTTTAGAGAGGGCGATTATCAAGGATAATTATCTGTGCATTTCATTTTTAAACTTTAGTTTCTTGGTGTATATTTTCAAGTAACTTTCAAAGTTGTTTTGATTTCTAGTGCTGCTTTGGATTTGATAACCAGCAACATATTTCATTGTTATGGTTAGTAGATTAGTTGAGTAACGTCATCCGCATACGTGACATATTCCATGTAGGGGGAACGGGCATTTCGGGAATGTGTATGTTGAAACGAGTGAGGGGATAGGCAGCTTCCTTCAAATACTCCAATTTCAGTTTGAGTACATCACCCAAATAGCTGCCACTGCTGAGCTTGGCTGTTCAGCTGTCTATGAAGATTATTACAGTAAATCGTAGAAACGCTAGTTCAGATATTTTGTAGGTGATGTCATGAAGCTTTCGACACATCTCTGAGAACTTCATTGCAATTTGTTTAATTGATATATATATATATATATATATATATATATATATATATATATATATATATATATATATATATATATATATATATATATATATATATATATATATATATATATATATATATATATATATGGCAAGAAGACCAGCAGGTCGGCAGACTGGTTCGAGGCTCACTCGGAAGAGATGACACCTGTAATCGAAGAGAAGAGAAACGCCTTGGCAGCCTACAAAGCCTGCCCAAGTCGGCGCAACTTACAGATCCTTCGGGCCGTCCGCTGCAAAGTGCAGCAGAGCGCCAGGCGATGTGCCAACAACTATTGGCTCCAGCTCTGCTCCCAGATACAGACTGCAGCGGATACAGGCAATGTAAGGGGAATGTATGACGGCATCAAGCAGGCCCTTGGCCCAATCCAGAGGAAGACCGCTCCTCTGAAATCTGCCACTGGCGAGGTGATTCAGGACCAGACACTGCAGCTGAAGCGCTGGGTCGAGCACTACTCTGAGCTATACGCCAGGGACAATGTGGTCACCGAAGATGCCCTGAGCGCCATTGAGTGTCTGCCTGTGTTAATGGAGCTCGACAGTGAACCGACCCTGGAAGAACTCAGCGATGCCCTAGACTCCCTTGCTTCTGGTAAAGCTCCTGGCAAAGATGGCATTCCTGCTGAGACCTTGAAGTGCTGCAGAGGTAGCCTGCTCATGGAGCTGCACGAAATTCTCTGCCTCTGCTGGGAAGAAGGAGAGGTGCCACAGGACATGAGGGATGCCAACATCGTCACACTGTATAAGAATAAAGGTGACAGGGGCGACTGCAACAACTACCGTGGAATCTCCCTCCTCAGTATTGTCGGAAAGCTGTTTGCTCGAGTCGCATTGAAGAGGCTCCAAGTACTTGCAGAGAGAGTTTATCCAGAATCACAATGTGGATTCAGAGCTGGCAGGTCCACCATCGACATGGTCTTTTCCCTCAGACAACTGCAGGAGAAATGCAGGGAACAGAAGCAGCCACTCTTTGTAGCCTTCATAGACCTGACGAAGGCCTTCGACCTCGTCAGCAGGGATGGCCTGTTCAAGATCCTCCCCAAGATCGGATGCCCACCCAGGCTCCTCAGCATCATCAGATCTTTCCATGAGAACATGAGGGGCACCGTGGTCTTTGATGGCCTAACATCAGGCGCCTTTGACATCCGAAGTGGAGTAAAGCAGGGCTGCGTACTGGCTCCAACCCTATTCGGGATTTTCTTCGCAGTTATGCTGCGGCACGCCTTCGGATCTGTCACGGAAGGCATTTACCTCCGGACCAGGTCGGATGGGAAGCTCTTTAACCTCGCCAGGCTGAGAGCCAAGACAAAGGTTCGGCTGAGGTGTCTGCGCGACTTCCTCTTTGCCGACGACGCAGCAGTCACTGCCCACTCAGCTGAAGACCTCCAACGGCTCATAACCCGCTTCAGCGAGGCCTCTCAGGCTTTCGGACTCACCATCAGTCTGAAGAAAACACAAGTCATGGGACAAGGAGTGGACTCCCCACCTGACATCGGCATCTCTGATTCCAAACTGGAAGTTGTTCACGACTTCGTGTACCTGGGCTCCACAATCTCTGACTCCCTCTCTCTTGATACGGAGCTAAACAAACGCATCGGTAAGGCATCTACTACCATGTCCAAACTGACAAAGAGAGTGTGGGCCAACAATAGGCTAACTGAGTATACTAAGATTCAGGTTTACAGATCCTGTGTCCTGAGCACTCTCCTTTATGGCAGTGAGTCTTGGACACTCCGCGCCCGTCAGGAAAGACGGCTGAATGCCTACCACATGCGCTGCCTTAGACACATCTTGGACATCACCTGGCAGGACAAGGTGACAAACAACAACGTCTTGGGGAGAGCAAGAATCACCAGCATGTACACAATGCTGAAACAGAGACGAATGCGCTGGCTCGGGCACGTTGTGCGAATGGGCGACGGCAGGATCCCCAAGGATCTCCTGTATGGAGAGCTGAGGCAGGGAAAGCGTCCAGTAGGCAAGCCCCAGCTACGGTACAAAGACGTATGCAAAAGGGACCTGAAAGCCATGGACGTCGATCTCGCTATATGGGAGACACTGGCTGCAGACCGTTCAGCCTGGAGGCAGTCTGTTCAACGAGGTCTCTCCAAGTTCGAGGAGTCACTTGCCAAGGAATCGGAGGCAAAGAGACAGAGAAGGAAAGCCGGTAACCAGGAAGACAGACCAGAATCGGACTTCGTTTGTGCTCGGTGTGGGATGGACTGCCACTCTCGGATTGGCCTCATCAGTCACACCAGACGCTGCACCAGGATTGACAACTAGGGCGCAACTCCATAGTCTCCCGAGACTGAAGGATGCCTACTACTATATATATATATATATATATATATATATATATATATATATATATATATATATATATATATATATATATATATATATATATATATATATATATATATATATATACACATGGACAATCCACGTTGTCTGATGATGCTTTTTGTTCCATGTGCTTCACCAGTTTTTGTTTAATTATTCTTTTGGAACATTTAGACTGCAGTATCGAGAAAGGTTTTCAATTTCCAGCTTGAGTTAATGTTTTTTCCGGGGAAAGTCTGATAATGGCATATAGGAAGCAGGAGGGGAATAGTCGGGATGCTAGTCCGGATCTATATTCAATCCTGTATATTTCGATTGTATACAACACCCTAAACAATCCATCAAATTACAATTCTGTATATTAATGAATTGTCGTTACTGGAAAGATTTGTCAATGTCATTTAGTATATTTTGCTAATGCCAGGTGTCTTGATCTTGTTTTAGACCTTGTATAGCGGTCTTGTTTAAGACCTCTACTTGTTTTCATGAATTTCTTAGATGGTTACGTCATACAGAGCGTTTGTTGTTAAGAACATCAGAATAAAGGTAACCACAAAAAGCCTATTGGCCCATATGAGGCAGCTCCTTATAACCACCCAATCTCATTCATATACATGTCCAACCATTGACATGTTAAGAGCTGTCGTTTGCGTTGGAATAAGGCTGTGGCTGTGTTTTCTTCTAGCATTTTGTGTTGCCACAAATGTTGACATTTTCCTCCTGATTTATTCAAAATACCTATTCCCAATACATCCCGAATTCTTGATCTTATTCTGTGTTCGTAAAGCTTATTTTCTAAGACGTCTTATATGTAAGATGTTTTATTATTTACCTTTTACCTGAATTCTCCTGGGTTTCTGAAATCTATTTGGATTTATGTTATTAGTTCCTCCCATTTTTGGGTGTTTTCTGTTTTGCATAAATGTTGCAGCTCATCATGTTGTTCTCTTTCCACTTCAGCACAAGTGGATGGTGTGAGGAAGGATAGAAGGGAGTTTGTGGGTTGGAGAGGGAGGAAGGATGTGTAGGGAGCGGTAGGAGTATTTGGGGATGGGTAAGGGTGTAGGGATTTATAAGAGGATGTGGGATAAGATAATTTTGGCATTGGTAGGCGGGTGTAGGATGTATCAGGAATGGGTATAATGGGTGGAGAAGGATAGGATAGTATGGGGAAGGATTAGAATAGTGTGGGGGAAGGATTAGGATAATGATACATGCTTACCTGCTTGATGGGGTTCTGAGAGTTCTTCTACTCTTCTCAACTCTTCTACTAATAGTTCTTCTTCTACTACTTCTACTCTGACTTGTGAGAGCTTGGTCCACCAGGCTGTTGCTTGGCGCGGCCCGCAGGCCCACATACCCACAACAACCCGGTTGGTCCGGCTCTTCTTGAAGAAAATAATTTTGTTTTCTCTTGCAGATGTCCACGGATGTTCCCACAATATTTCTTATGCTCGCTGGGAGGATGTTGAACTAGCGTGGACCTCTGATGTTTATACAGTGTTCTCTGATTGGGCTTATGGCACCTCTGCTCTTCACTGGTTCTATTCTGCTTTTTCTTCCATATCGTTCACTCTAGTACGTTGTTATTTTACTGTGTAGATTTAGGACCTGGCCCTCCAGTATTTTCCACGTGTATATTATTTGATATCTCTCTCGTCTCCTTTTTAGCGAGTACATTTGGAGAGCTTTGAGACGATCCCAATAATTTAGGTGCTTTATCGTGTCTATATATGCCGTATATGTTCTCTGGACTCGCTTTATTTCTGCAGTCTCTCCTGCTCTGAAAGGGGAAGTGAGTACTGAGCAGTATTCAAGACGGGACAGCACAAGTGATTTGAATAGTACAACCACTGTGATGGGATCCTGGATTTGAAAATTCTCGTTATCTATCCTATCATTTTTCTGGCTGACGCAATATTTGCTTGGTTATGCTCTGGGAAAATGAAGATAAATGAAGAGCTTCACCCAAGACACAGTGAGATACTATACCTATTGGAGACATCATACGGTGAGCGAAAAAATAACTAAGTGTGAGAGACAAAAGTGTAAACGAGAGAGAGACAAGGTTGGGAAGGAAATTAAGGCACTTATAAGAAGAGAAACATAGAAGAGGAGAAAGCTACGAGGAAGAAGATACTTTTGAGGTATAAGGAGAACGATGTGTGAAGCAGTGATTATAGAGAATAACGAAGGAAGAGAGAAAACGAGAGAAAAATGAGAGAAAGATCAAGGACAAATGAATATTGAGAATGGCGAAGGAAAGGAAACAAAGTTTGAAAGAGAAGAATGTTAGGGGAGAAGAAAATGAGGAAGAGAGAAAGGAATTTACAGGTTAAAGCACAAAGTCATTACGACTAGATATCCCTTGGAAGGGGGTCAGGATAAGGATTTGGGATGGGACGGGGGGAAAGGAATGGTGCCCAACCACTTGGATAGCTGGAGTGGCAAGAATGATGGGAGAAGCCAGAATTGCTTAGACAGGTAGCAAATGAAAGGAGACGCAACAGTGAGTTGAGAAGCAAGAATGACTTGAGGCAAGAATAAGTTGCCAGGCAGGAGTGATAGGTAAATATGAGCTAAGAGGTAAGAAAGGGTTAAGAGGCAAGAATGAGGGGAGAGGAGCGAGGGTTGCTAAGACAGCTGGCTGGCCACAGGTGGCTGTGATAAATGGTGGGAAATAACTCGCACAAGGACGGCTGTCAGTACTGGGAGGGAAAGAGACAGAGGAAGGGACGGGGGAGGGGAGTAGTGGAACAGAGGAGAATTAGAGAAATGTGGAATGGGAATCACAGTAAAAGGAAGAACGTGGGGTAGATAAAGAAGCTATGGGAAACAAGAATGTGGGAGGAGATGGGCGGGAAGATGGAGAATTGGAAAAGGGGGTAAGAATGGAGAGTTGAGGAAAGGCGAGACGCAATGGAGAAATGACTCTTAATAACAAAATAGCGGCGAGCAGCCGACGGCGTCCTGAGATACAGCGGTTATGTACACGACTGAAAGCCATACCCATACACGACAGAAAGCCATACCCATACACGACAGAAAGCCATACCCAAACACGACAGAAAGCCATACCCATACACGACAGACAGCCATACCCCATACACGACAGAAAGCCATACCCAAACACGACAGAAAGCCATACCCATACACGACAGAAAGCCATACCCCATACACGACAGAAAGCCATACCCAAACACGACAGAAAGCCATACCCATACACGACAGAAAGCCATACCCATACACGACAGAAAGCCATACCCCATACACGACAGAAAGCCATACCCATACACGACAGAAAGCCATACCCATACACGACAGAAAGCCATACCCAAACACGACAGAAAGCCATACCCATACACGACAGAAAGCCATACCCCATACACGACAGAAAGCCATACCCAAACACGACAGAAAGCCATACCCATACACGACAGACAGCCATACCCATACACGACAGAAAGCCATACCCAAGCACGACAGAAAGCCATACCCAAACACGACAGACAGCCATACCCAAACACGAAAGAAAGCCATATCCAAACACCAAAGACAGCCATACCAATACACAACATAAAGCCATACCCATAAACGCCAAAAAGCCATACCCAAGCAGGTCAGAAAGCCATACCCATACATACGACAGAAAACCATACCCATAAATGCCAAGAAGCCATACCCATACACACGACAGAAAACTATTTTCATACATTACAGAAAGTCATCCCCGTAAGCGACAGAAACCCACATTCATCATCGTTTACACTGACCTAAACTACACACAACCGCACTCTACACAACAAAAGAGCTCCAGGAATTTAACATTATAAAACAAAGGCTACTGGAGAGTAAAAAAATCGGTTGAATTACAACGATAAAGAATTGCAAATGCGGCCTCGAAAGTTTGAGTGGAATTGTTTAGACTTCAGAGAATATCTCTGCTGACTTTGCTGTAAATGTCCCGGGGAATTTGCATAATGATGTAGCCATTCAGTGTATGTTATATTTTTAGATATATAAAATAGAATATCTGCCTGTTTATCTGTCTGTCTGTCTGTGTGTCAATGTAATAATGTGTGTATGCCTCTGTATGGATGTATTTCCATGTTTAAGGTACATTACACGAAGAATGATATGTCTTAATCTCTCGCATTACCCGCTACCTGGGGGACGAATTTCGTAACAATGATGCAAAACATGATTAATATTCCAAGGGATCAGACTCCAGAGCAGAAGGTAGTTAAGCAACGCACCGACATAAGGCTGGAAATCTGGTATTAAGGAGTTATGACGACCGCCACATCGTGTACTGGGACCTAAACCCTCTTGGGACACAACCTGGATGGTTAACAAGTTGATATAGGTGTTATCCAGGATATACAAAAAAATTGGTTTGTTGAATTTGAATTGGAAATGGCGGAGGCAACGCTGTGTGTGTGCCTGTTTGTCTGTCTGTTTCAGGATTACCTGTATAGAATTCTCCGACAGTACCTGTCTTCCTGTCAGTTATTAACACGTGTGTGTACTTACCTAGTTGTGCTTGCAGGGGTTGAGCTCTGACTCTTTGGTCCCGCCTCTCAACTGTCAAGTGTGTGTGTGTGTGTGTGTGTGTGTGTGTGTGTGTGTGTGTGTGTGTGTGTGTGTACCGGTGTGTCTTTCTCTCACTGCCAAACCTGAATGTCTGTTCCACTGTCTGCCTACCTCACTGTCTATCTGTCTCTGTCTCTCACTTTCCTAAAACCTAATTGTCTTTGGTAACTTCAAAGCTACTCTGTATACTCCAGCTGCTGTCTCGCACCTCACAACAATCAGCCTCATGTTTTTAGATCCGCCACTCATAAAACATTGCTGCTGTCTTGTCTAACTAGTAACCTACCAACCCACTTAGGTGGGTTGGTAGGTTAATAATATATCGCATTTTTAACGGATTGGCAAAGTCGGGTAAAAATTTCCGATGTATTAGGTGAGTAGACGGGTATATAAATTGTCAGGCATTAATGGGGTAAACTTGTCGAGTGCCACCCAGACGTGGATGGCACTGTTCACTGTAAGTGCAGTTGGCACAACTACCTCGGCGTTACACTGTGCTAATAAATACTTTCGGTTTTCACAGTGACCCACTCAAGTGATGCTCGCTTCTTCATTGTCAAGGAAATGATTTTCAGTGGGAAGCCTACCGAAGTATACCCGTCTGGCGAGTATAATCTCATGTGTATATAGAACCCGACTTGGAATCTTTCCCACTGGAGACCTCATCCACTTCATCCACGCGACAGTCTCTTTCCTGTCCGACGCGACCTCCTTCTTGTCACGGAATAAATGGACGCCAAGAACAAATAATCCACCAAGCAGTGTAGTTTGCATATGCAATTCGCCTTGCACGATAACTGCCATCTCACCCACTCTCGCAAGACTCCTTGATGCTGGTGAACTGTACTTTATACAATGAATCTTTCATCGAAATTGTATAAAGTACAAATTATATATCAAAGGGTCCGTCGTACGGCCAATATACGTGGAAATACGCACAAAAACTTGCAGGAAAGGAGAGCGGAAATCCTATTAACAGAGAGAGAAAGGGAGAAAGCAGAGGGAAAGATGCGGTGGAAGGTGAAGCTGTGGCGAGCCTGAGTGTGTGGCAGACCAATAGTGGGACTGGAAATGGATGTGGCCAGAGGGAAGTGGACCATCAAGTGCTGAAACAAGATTACACGAGAGGATTTTTCTTGACGGTCGCTCTATATAGGGACCGCGCCCGGCGGCGACTCTGACCTGACCACCACAGACCAACCAACCAGTGTCGCGTCCTCCACCCGCTCGAAGAGACGGGGTAAAATAAAACCAAACAAAAAACACCAGCAGTTCAATGGTGCAATTGGGTGCCAAACAGATGAAGTTGAGTAATGCGAAAAGGGAACTACTTCAATTTCCCCCAATGCCCAAGAGGAGAAGGGGGAAGTAATGTGGGAGCGTGTTAGGGCCAGACAGGCGTTATGGAGGCCCTCAGGGCGTCTTGCCCTCTATATCAGGGCCTGTAGGTCCCTACATTAGGGGCTCCAGGGACGCTCTTTCCCGATAATTCGGAGAATCACTTTGTGGAATAGGCGCATCTTCTTATATACCTACTATATAGATGCCACCCCTGTGACAGGTAAAAACATTCGTTTTTGAAAATCAGTGCCATCTGTTGCACATAATGGCAACATGCACACCATACTAAATATATCACGAATTCCATGTCAATGTTTCCGATTGCATTTATAAATTTTATTTTCATAGATTTCGATTTATTTTATTTTTTAGTGAATTATTTTATGTGACATTGTGTTGGAATTGAGCTGTGTTGTTTACCATACCGTTCATTTCGTAAGTATAAGTATAGATGCCACACCTGTGACAGGTAAAACTATGCATTTCTTGAAAAGCAGCGCCATCTGTTGCATGTAAGAGCAACACACATGCTATACTAGATATGTTACAATTCTATTTCAATGTTTCTGATTGCATTGATAAATTGAAATTTCCTAGATTTTTATTCATTTTAATTTTGATTTAATTATTTTGTGTGAATTGCGTTGGAATTGAGCTGTGTTGTTTACCAGACTGTTCATTTCGTGAGAATAGTGCATTTTTATATTTTTCATATTTTCATTTAATTTTTTAACCGTTTTTCTTATATTTCAGTGATAGGAACATCAGATCAATTGATGTTCCAAATTTTCTGATGGGAACATCAGACGATTTGGGAAGCCATGGGACAAGGGAGTGGGGAATGGGGGGGATGAGGAGGGGACGACAGTGAGAGATGGTGGGGAGGACGAGGGGTCAAAGGAGGGGATAATAGTGGAGATGGAAGAGGGGACGGGATAGTTTGGGATGGTGGGGACGAGGGGATGGGGGAATGGAGATTGGTGGGAGGACAAAGGGACTGGGGAGTGGGGCATGGTGGGGAGGACAAAGGGACGGGGAGTGGGGAATGGTTGAAAGGCCGAGGAGACGGGGGGGGGGGGGAAATGGTGGAGAGGACTTGGGGACAGGGAAGGTTGCTGAGCTACAGCAACGCGTGGCCGGGTACTGCTAGTATATATATATATATATATATATATATATATATATATATATATATATATATATATATATATATATATATATATATAAATATATATATATATATATATATATATATATATATATATATATATATATATATATATATATATATATGTCGTACCTAGTAGCCAGAACGCACTTCTCAGCCTACTATGCAAGGCCCGATTTGCCTAATAAGCCAAGTTTTCCTGAATTAATATATTTTCTCTAATTTTTTTCTTATGAAATGATAAAGCTACCCTTTTCATTATGTATGAGGTCAATTTTTTTTTATTGGAGTTCAAATTAACGTAGATATATGACCGAACCTAACCAACCCTACCTAACCTAACCTAACCTATCTTTATAGGTTACGTTCGGTTAGGTAGGTTAGGTAGTCGAAAAAAATTAATTAATGAAAACTTGGCTTATTAGGCAAATCGGGCCTTGCATAGTAGGCTGAGAAGTGCGTTCTGGCTACTAGGTACGACATATATATATATATATATATATATATATATATATATATATATATATATATATATATATATATATATATATATATATATATATATATATATATATATTTATATATATATATATATGGAGTATGCTGGGGCTGCATACTCCAGGATTGGCCTGACATATGTGGTATACAAAGTTCTGAATGATTCTTTACACAAGTTTCTGAATGCCGTTCGTATGTTGGCCAGCCTGGCATATGACGCTGATGTTATCCTCTTGATATGTGCTGCAGGAGACAGGTCTGGCGTGATATCAACCACCAAGTCTTTTTCTTTCTCTTACTCCTGAAGAATTTCCTCTCCCAGATGATATCTTGTATCTGGCCTCCTGCTCCCTACACCTATCTTCATTACATTACATTTGGTTGGGTTAAACTCTAACAACCATTTGTTCGACCATTCCTTCAGCTTGTCTAGGTCTTCTTGAAGCCTCAAACAGTCCTCTTCTGTTTTAATCCTTCTCATAATTTTAGCATCGTCCGCAAAAAAAAATTGAGAGAAATGAATCGATACCCTCCGGGAGATCAATTACATATATCAGAAACAAGATAGGACCGAGTACAGAGCCCTGTGGGACTCCACTGGTGACTTCACGGCAATCTGAGGTCTCACCCCTCACTGTAACTCTCTGCTTCCTATTGCTTAGGTACTCCCTTATCCACTGGAGCATCTTACCAGCTACACCTGCCTGTCTCTCCAGCTTATGTACCAGCCTCTTATGCGGTACTGTGTCAAAGGCTTTCCGACGATCCAAGAAAATGCAGTCCGCCCAGCCCTCTCTTTCTTGCTTAATCTTTGTCACCTGATCGTAGAATTCTATCAAGCCTGTAAGGCAAGATTTACCCTCCCTGAACCCATGTTGGCGATTTGTCACGAAGTCCCTTCTCTCCAGATGTGTTACCAGGTTTTTTTCTCACGATCTTCTCCATCACTTTGCATGGTATACAAGTCAAGGACACTGGCCTGTAGTTCAGTGCTTCTTGCCTGTCGCCCTTTTTGTATATTGGGACCACATTTGCCGTCTTCCATATTTCTGGTAGGTCTCCCGTCTCCAGTGACTTATTATACACTATGGAGAGTGGCAAGCAAAGTGCCTCTGCAAACTCTTTCAGTATCCATGGTGAGATCCCGTCTGGACCAACAGCCTTTCTAACATCCAGATCCAGCAGGTGTCTCTTGACCTCCTCTCTCGTAATTTCGAACTCTTCCAAGGCCGCCTGGTTTACCTCCCTTTCTCCTAGCACAGTGACCTCACCTTGTTCTATTGTGAAGACCTCCTGGAACCTCTTGTTGAGTTCTTCACACACCTCTCTGTCATTCTCTGTATACATGTCCTCGCCTGTTCTAAGTTTCAATATCTGTTCTTTCACTGTTGTTTTCCTTCTGACGTGACTGTGGAGTAGCTTTGGTTCGGTCTTGTCTTTGTTCGCTATATCATTTTCAAAACTTTTCTCTGCTTCTCTTCTCACGCTGATGTACTCGTTCCTGGTTGTCTGGTATCTCTCTCTGCTTTCTGGTGTTCTGTTATTCCGGAAGTTCCTCCACGCCCTTTTGTTCAGTTTCTTCGCTTCCATTCATGCCCTATTATACCATGGATTCTTCTGTTGCTTCTCGGATTTTTCCCTTTGGGCCGGGATAAACCTGTTTACTTCCTCCTGACACTTTTGGGTAACATAGTCCATCTGTGTGTGTGTGTGTGTGTGTGTGTGTGTGTGTGTGTGTGTGTGTGTGTGTATGTGTATGTGTATGTGTATGTGTGTGTGTGTGTGTGTGTGTGTGTGTGTGTGTGTGTGTGTGTACTCACCTAGTTGTACTCACCTTGTTGTGTTTGCGGGGGTTGAGCTCTGGCTCTTTGGTCCCGCCTCTCAACCGTCATTCAACAGGTGTACAGATTCCTGAGCCTATCGGGCTCTGTCATATCTACATTTGAAACTGTGTATGGAGTCAGCCTCCACCACATCACTGCCTAATGCATTCCATTTGTCAACCACTCTGACACTAAAAAAGTTCTTTCTAATATATCTGTGGCTCATTTGGGCACTCAGTTTCCACCTGTGTCCCCTTGTGCGTGTTGCCCTTGTGTTAAATAGACTGTCTTTATCTACCCTATCAATTCCCTTCAGAATCTTGAATGTGGTGATCATGTCCCCCCTAACTCTTCTGTCTTCCAGCGAAGTGAGGTTTAATTCCCGTAGTCTCTCCTCGTAGCTCATACCTCTCAGCTCGGGTACTAGTCTGGTGGCAAACCTTTGAACCTTTTCCAGTTTAGTCTTATCCTTGACTAGATATGGACTCCATGCTGGGGCTGCATACTCCAGGACTGGCCTGACATATGTGGTATACAAAGTTCTGATTGATTCTTTGCACAAGTTTCTGAATGCCGTTCGTATGTTGGCCAGCCTGGCATATGCCGCTGATGTTATCCGCTTGATATGTGCTGCAGGAGACAGGTCTGGCGTGATATCAACCCCCAAGTCTTTTTCCTTCTCTGACTCCTGAAGAATTTCCTCTCCCAGATGATACCTTGTATCTGGCCTCCTGCTCCCTACACCTATCTTCATTACATTACATTTGGTTGGGTTAAACTCTAACAACCATTTGTTCGACCATTCCTTCAGCTTGTCTAGGTCTTCTTGAAGCCTCAAACAGTCCTCTTCTGTTTTAATCCTTCTCATAATTTTAGCATCGTCCGCAAACATTGAGAGAAATGAATCGATACCCTCCGGGAGATCATTTACATATATCAGAAACAAGATAGGACCGAGTACAGAGCCCTGTAGGACTCCACTGGTGACTTCACGCCAATCGGAGGTCTCACCCCTCACCGTAACTCTCTGCTTCCTATTGCTTAGATACTCCCTTATCCACTGGAGCACCTTACCAGCTACACCTGCCTGTCTCTCCAGCTTATGTACCAGCCTCTTATGCGGTACTGTGTCAAAGGCTTTCCGACAATCCAAGAAAATGCAGTCCGCCCAGCCCTCTCTTTCTTGCTTAATCTGTCACCTGTGTGTGTGTACTCACCTATATGTACTCACCTATATGTGCTTGCAGGATCGAGCATTGACTCTTGGATCCCGCCTTTCGAGCATCGGTTGTTTACAGCAATGACTCCTGTCCCATTTCCCTATCATACCTGGTTTTAAAATTATGAATAGTATTTGCTTCCACAACCTGTTCCTGAAGTGCATTCCATTTCCCCACTACTCTCACGCTAAAAGAAAACTTCCTTACATCTCTGTGACTCATCTGAGTTTCAAGCTTCCATCCATGTCCTCTCGTTCTGTTACTATTCCGTGTGAACATTTCGTCTATGTCCACTCTGTCAATTCCTCTGAGTATCTTATACGTTCCTATCATGTCCCCCCTCTCCCTTCTTCTTTCTAGTGTCGTAAGGCACAGTTCCCTCAGGCGCTCTTCATACCCCATCCCTCGTAGCTCTGGGACGAGTCTCGTTGCAAACCTCTGAACCTTTTCCAGTTTCATTATATGCTTCTTCAGATGGGGACTCCATGATGAGGCGGCATACTCTAAGACTGGCCTTACGTAGGCAGTGTAAAGCGCCCTAAATGCCTCCTTACTTAGGTTTCTGAATGATGTTCTAACTTTTGCCAGTGTAGAGTACGCTGCTGTCGTTATCCTATTAATATGTGCCTCAGGAGATAGATTAGGTGTTACGTCCACCCCCAGGTCTCTTTCACGCGTCGTTACAGGTAGGCTGTTCCCCTTCATTGTGTACTGTCCCTTTGGTCTCCTATCTCCTAGTCCCATTTCCATAACTTTACATTTGCTCGTGTTGAATTCTAGTAGCCATTTCTCTGACCATCTCTGCAATCTGTTCAGGTCCTCTTGGAGGATCCTGCAATCCTCATCTGTCACAACTCTTCTCATCAACTTTGCATCATCCGCAAACATCGACATGTAGGACTCTACGCCTGTAAACATGTCGTTAACATACACAAGAAATAGAATTGGTCCCAGCACCGATCCTTGTGGTACTCCACTTGTTACTGTTCGCCAGTCCGACTTCTCGCCCCTTACCGTAACTCTTTGGCTCCTTCCTGTTAGGTAGTTCCTTATCCATTCTAGGACCTTTCCCCCCACCCCCGCCTGCCTCTCGAGCTTGAACAGCAGTCTCATGTGCGGTACTGTATCAAAGGCTTTTTGGCAGTCCAGAAATATGCAGTCTGCCCAACCATCTCTGTCCTGTCTTATCCTCGTTATTTTATCATAGAATTCCAGAAGGTTTGTTAGGCACGATTTCCCTGTCCAGAACCCATGTTGATGTGTGTGTGTGTGTGTGTGTGTGTGTGTGTGTGTGTGTGTGTGTGTGTGTGTGTGTGTGTGTGTGTGTGTGTGTGTGTGTGTGTGTGTGTGTGTGTGTGTGTGTGTGTGTGTGTGTGTGTGTGTGTGTGTGTGTGTGTGTGTGTGTGTGTGTGTGTGTGTGTGTTAGTGCGTGTGTGTGTGTGTGTGTGTGTGTGTGTGTGTGTGTGTGTGTGTGTGTGTGTGTGTGTGTGTGTGTGTGTGTGTGTGTGTGTGTGTTAGTGCGTGTGGGTACGGCCCCAGGAGAACTATCCTATTCTCGCTCTCTTCCTCCACCTGACTGACTTCCTCCGGTAGCTTTCAGAAGAGCCAATGGGGAGAGAGAACTTCCCGTTGCTGGAAACAAGGTTGCACAAGAGGAAGGAAGCCCCAGAGAGTTGCGGCTGTGATAGTTGTCTGGTGAAGATGCCGCAGGTTGATGGAGCGGAGATGGAGTGACCAGCGCCGGTCACACCCTTTGACTCTCAAGAGACTCAAGGGGAGGACGCCGGTTTTCGATTTGCACAGAACTCTTACTGAATTTGAACCGTCACTTGGTTTTGATTTTTTCCTTCACGTGTGTTGGGGCAGAATACGCCTCCTGTTCCTGTCCTTGTTGATCATTTTGATGACTGTGTATATGTATTAAATACATAAATAAATAAAAAAAATATCGCCTCAAATACATGGACCTGCAGCAAAGAGAGTATGACCCCTCACAGTTAAAATGTAGACATTTCTCTTATTTCTCTATTTCATCCCACTTATTTTATAAATAAGCTACAAGCCGATAAGAGTTTGTCAAAGAATACTTAATGGGTTTGTAAGTGACTTTTACGATTGGCCCCTTCATATGTGACCCGCAAAAGATGAATATGTGACCATTACACACACAGGTTCTGTCAGCGCCATGCTGAAGCTCACTCTTAACCTGTAAGTTTCTTTTGAACCGAGTGATGACCTTTGTTTGTTAAGGGGAACGGGGGTGGGGAGGGGGTAGGTACGGTGGTGTAGTGTAGGATGGGGAGGGGTTGAGGGATGCGATATAGGGTGTTGGTACGTGGGGAGAGGAGGTAAAGGGATGGTGGGAGGGTGTGAGGAAGGTAGAAGAATGCGAGCATCTGAATTGTGAGGTTCGGGTGAACAGCTGTATGTGTGTGTGTGTGTGTGGGGCGCTTCTCGTCTAAGCATATTAGACGCTTCTGATATTTTGATTGTATATCACGCCCTAGTCGTTGGTTGTTGTTGTCTGATGCTCAGTGATTACATGTTTAGAGGAGGTCACACAGCTCCTGGATTGTCTGATCATTCAGTGACCGATGCTGCTTTTATTTTGTCCAGTGCTTGTAGATTCTTTATGAGTTTTCTGTAATGTAGTGATACTGGAGGGTATTGAAGCTGCGGCCGGACTAGAGCCTTGTTTAACTCTGTACTCACTGTTACCTATCGTACGTTACGGCTCGTGACCCTGAAACAGCTAACAACAACAAGGTCTAGGGTTACGAGAAAACTGCTGTTCACAAGAGCGGGTCACCAGTATAACCCCTTGATAAGTAATGAGCACATAAATAAAAATCTTCCTTTAGGACTGAAGAATAGATACAAAATATTATATAGATATATATTCAAGACAGTATAATATAAAAACACAGATGGTCAAGTTAACTTATACAACAAACAAAAGTATTGTCCTTCTCCTAATATAATATAATAAAATATGGCACAACAAGAAGTAAACAGACTTATCTCCCACATGTTATTCCTTCGAGTCCCTTGCAGCTACTGAACTCTCGCTCTGTCGCTTACCCATAATTCTCTCCCGTCTGCCTCATCCAGGATGAGGGATGGAAACTAAAGACTTTTTAATATTTAAAACTAATTGAACAACCACTTGTTCTCAAAACACATAAGAATGCAAATTACATATAATAGTTACTTGCAAAATATATAAGAACAATGCCACCTGCTAAATTACAGTAGATAAACAATTATATAACTTAATAAAAGTGACATCTGGAACTCCCAAAACTGAACAGGTCCAACTTCCCGAATCTAACAGGTATTAGACGTGTGCAAAGCAACCGCGCTCCTGTCTCCACTGACGCTGCCACACCACACGATAATTTACAAAAACACAATGTGTGTACATATACAGGCAATGATATAATGGAACAAAACAAGTTATTTTAAATTTATATACGTATTCTGCTAGGAGTACGTAACACTCACCTAGTCACCTAGTTATTTGTGTTCGTGCCAAGGTAACGAAATATTTCCAATTTCCTTAACGGTCTATGGCGCTGCAAAGTCATCCCGACTTGGCGCAATGTTTCGACAATTACTTGCTTAACACGTTTTGCTTTGTTTATTCTGCCATTTATGTGAGTTTTAGTTTTAATTCTACTAGACCCAGTAGTCTGCCTGCATTAGAATTTTAGAGAGGGCGATTATCAAGGATAATTATCTGTGCATTTCATTTTTAAACTTTAGTTTCTTGGTGTATATTTTCAAGTAACTTTCAAAGTTGTTTTGATTTCTAGTGCTGCTTTGGATTTGATAACCAGCAACATATTTCATTGTTATGGTTAGTAGATTAGTTGAGTAACGTCATCTGCATACGTGACATATTCCATGTAGGGGGAACGGGCATTTCGGGAATGTGTATGTTGAAACGAGTGAGGGGATAGGCAGCTTCCTTCAAATACTCCAATTTCAGTTTGAGTACATCACCCAAATAGCTGCCACTGCTGAGCTTGGCTGTTCAGCTGTCTATGAAGATTATTACAGTAAATCGTAGAAACGCTAGTTCAGATATTTTGTAGGTGATGTCATGAAGCTTTCGACACATCTCTGAGAACTTCATTGCAATTTGTTTAATTGATATATATATATATATATATATATATATATATATATATATATATATATATATATATATATATATATATATATATATATATATATATATATATATATATATATATATATATGGCAAGAAGACCAGCAGGTCGGCAGACTGGTTCGAGGCTCACTCGGAAGAGATGACACCTGTAATCGAAGAGAAGAGAAACGCCTTGGCAGCCTACAAAGCCTGCCCAAGTCGGCGCAACTTACAGATCCTTCGGGCCGTCCGCTGCAAAGTGCAGCAGAGCGCCAGGCGATGTGCCAACAACTATTGGCTCCAGCTCTGCTCCCAGATACAGACTGCAGCGGATACAGGCAATGTAAGGGGAATGTATGACGGCATCAAGCAGGCCCTTGGCCCAATCCAGAGGAAGACCGCTCCTCTGAAATCTGCCACTGGCGAGGTGATTCAGGACCAGACACTGCAGCTGAAGCGCTGGGTCGAGCACTACTCTGAGCTATACGCCAGGGACAATGTGGTCACCGAAGATGCCCTGAGCGCCATTGAGTGTCTGCCTGTGTTAATGGAGCTCGACAGTGAACCGACCCTGGAAGAACTCAGCGATGCCCTAGACTCCCTTGCTTCTGGTAAAGCTCCTGGCAAAGATGGCATTCCTGCTGAGACCTTGAAGTGCTGCAGAGGTAGCCTGCTCATGGAGCTGCACGAAATTCTCTGCCTCTGCTGGGAAGAAGGAGAGGTGCCACAGGACATGAGGGATGCCAACATCGTCACACTGTATAAGAATAAAGGTGACAGGGGCGACTGCAACAACTACCGTGGAATCTCCCTCCTCAGTATTGTCGGAAAGCTGTTTGCTCGAGTCGCATTGAAGAGGCTCCAAGTACTTGCAGAGAGAGTTTATCCAGAATCACAATGTGGATTCAGAGCTGGCAGGTCCACCATCGACATGGTCTTTTCCCTCAGACAACTGCAGGAGAAATGCAGGGAACAGAAGCAGCCACTCTTTGTAGCCTTCATAGACCTGACGAAGGCCTTCGACCTCGTCAGCAGGGATGGCCTGTTCAAGATCCTCCCCAAGATCGGATGCCCACCCAGGCTCCTCAGCATCATCAGATCTTTCCATGAGAACATGAGGGGCACCGTGGTCTTTGATGGCCTAACATCAGGCGCCTTTGACATCCGAAGTGGAGTAAAGCAGGGCTGCGTACTGGCTCCAACCCTATTCGGGATTTTCTTCGCAGTTATGCTGCGGCACGCCTTCGGATCTGTCACGGAAGGCATTTACCTCCGGACCAGGTCGGATGGGAAGCTCTTTAACCTCGCCAGGCTGAGAGCCAAGACAAAGGTTCGGCTGAGGTGTCTGCGCGACTTCCTCTTTGCCGACGACGCAGCAGTCACTGCCCACTCAGCTGAAGACCTCCAACGGCTCATAACCCGCTTCAGCGAGGCCTCTCAGGCTTTCGGACTCACCATCAGTCTGAAGAAAACACAAGTCATGGGACAAGGAGTGGACTCCCCACCTGACATCGGCATCTCTGATTCCAAACTGGAAGTTGTTCACGACTTCGTGTACCTGGGCTCCACAATCTCTGACTCCCTCTCTCTTGATACGGAGCTAAACAAACGCATCGGTAAGGCATCTACTACCATGTCCAAACTGACAAAGAGAGTGTGGGCCAACAATAGGCTAACTGAGTATACTAAGATTCAGGTTTACAGATCCTGTGTCCTGAGCACTCTCCTTTATGGCAGTGAGTCTTGGACACTCCGCGCCCGTCAGGAAAGACGGCTGAATGCCTACCACATGCGCTGCCTTAGACACATCTTGGACATCACCTGGCAGGACAAGGTGACAAACAACAACGTCTTGGGGAGAGCAAGAATCACCAGCATGTACACAATGCTGAAACAGAGACGAATGCGCTGGCTCGGGCACGTTGTGCGAATGGGCGACGGCAGGATCCCCAAGGATCTCCTGTATGGAGAGCTGAGGCAGGGAAAGCGTCCAGTAGGCAAGCCCCAGCTACGGTACAAAGACGTATGCAAAAGGGACCTGAAAGCCATGGACGTCGATCTCGCTATATGGGAGACACTGGCTGCAGACCGTTCAGCCTGGAGGCAGTCTGTTCAACGAGGTCTCTTCAAGTTCGAGGAGTCACTTGCCAAGGAATCGGAGGCAAAGAGACAGAGAAGGAAAGCCGGTAACCAGGAAGACAGACCAGAATCGGACTTCGTTTGTGCTCGGTGTGGGATGGACTGCCACTCTCGGATTGGCCTCATCAGTCACACCAGACGCTGCACCAGGATTGACAACTAGGGCGCAACTCCATAGTCTCCCGAGACTGAAGGATGCCTACTACTATATATATATATATATATATATATATATATATATATATATATATATATATATATATATATATATATATATATATATATATATATATATATATATATATATATACACATGGACAATCCACGTTGTCTGATGATGCTTTTTGTTCCATGTGCTTCACCAGTTTTTGTTTAATTATTCTTTTGGAACATTTAGACTGCAGTATCGAGAAAGGTTTTCAATTTCCAGCTTGAGTTAATGTTTTTTCCGGGGAAAGTCTGATAATGGCATATAGGAAGCAGGAGGGGAATAGTCGGGATGCTAGTCCGGATCTATATTCAATCCTGTATATTTCGATTGTATACAACACCCTAAACAATCCATCAAATTACAATTCTGTATATTAATGAATTGTCGTTACTGGAAAGATTTGTCAATGTCATTTAGTATATTTTGCTAATGCCAGGTGTCTTGATCTTGTTTTAGACCTTGTATAGCGGTCTTGTTTAAGACCTCTACTTGTTTTCATGAATTTCTTAGATGGTTACGTCATACAGAGCGTTTGTTGTTAAGAACATCAGAATAAAGGTAACCACAAAAAGCCTATTGGCCCATATGAGGCAGCTCCTTATAACCACCCAATCTCATTCATATACATGTCCAACCATTGACATGTTAAGAGCTGTCGTTTGCGTTGGAATAAGGCTGTGGCTGTGTTTTCTTCTAGCATTTTGTGTTGCCACAAATGTTGACATTTTCCTCCTGATTTATTCAAAATACCTATTCCCAATACATCCCGAATTCTTGATCTTATTCTGTGTTCGTAAAGCTTATTTTCTAAGACGTCTTATATGTAAGATGTTTTATTATTTACCTTTTACCTGAATTCTCCTGGGTTTCTGAAATCTATTTGGATTTATGTTATTAGTTCCTCCCATTTTTGGGTGTTTTCTGTTTTGCATAAATGTTGCAGCTCATCATGTTGTTCTCTTTCCACTTCAGCACAAGTGGATGGTGTGAGGAAGGATAGAAGGGAGTTTGTGGGTTGGAGAGGGAGGAAGGATGTGTAGGGAGCGGTAGGAGTATTTGGGGATGGGTAAGGGTGTAGGGATTTATAAGAGGATGTGGGATAAGATAATTTTGGCATTGGTAGGCGGGTGTAGGATGTATCAGGAATGGGTATAATGGGTGGAGAAGGATAGGATAGTATGGGGAAGGATTAGAATAGTGTGGGGGAAGGATTAGGATAATGATACATGCTTACCTGCTTGATGGGGTTCTGAGAGTTCTTCTACTCTTCTCAACTCTTCTACTAATAGTTCTTCTTCTACTACTTCTACTCTGACTTGTGAGAGCTTGGTCCACCAGGCTGTTGCTTGGCGCGGCCCGCAGGCCCACATACCCACAACAACCCGGTTGGTCCGGCTCTTCTTGAAGAAAATAATTTTGTTTTCTCTTGCAGATGTCCACGGATGTTCCCACAATATTTCTTATGCTCGCTGGGAGGATGTTGAACTAGCGTGGACCTCTGATGTTTATACAGTGTTCTCTGATTGGGCTTATGGCACCTCTGCTCTTCACTGGTTCTATTCTGCTTTTTCTTCCATATCGTTCACTCTAGTACGTTGTTATTTTACTGTGTAGATTTAGGACCTGGCCCTCCAGTATTTTCCACGTGTATATTATTTGATATCTCTCTCGTCTCCTTTTTAGCGAGTACATTTGGAGAGCTTTGAGACGATCCCAATAATTTAGGTGCTTTATCGTGTCTATATATGCCGTATATGTTCTCTGGACTCGCTTTATTTCTGCAGTCTCTCCTGCTCTGAAAGGGGAAGTGAGTACTGAGCAGTATTCAAGACGGGACAGCACAAGTGATTTGAATAGTACAACCACTGTGATGGGATCCTGGATTTGAAAATTCTCGTTATCTATCCTATCATTTTTCTGGCTGACGCAATATTTGCTTGGTTATGCTCTGGGAAAATGAAGATAAATGAAGAGCTTCACCCAAGACACAGTGAGATACTATACCTATTGGAGACATCATACGGTGAGCGAAAAAATAACTAAGTGTGAGAGACAAAAGTGTAAACGAGAGAGAGACAAGGTTGGGAAGGAAATTAAGGCACTTATAAGAAGAGAAACATAGAAGAGGAGAAAGCTACGAGGAAGAAGATACTTTTGAGGTATAAGGAGAACGATGTGTGAAGCAGTGATTATAGAGAATAACGAAGGAAGAGAGAAAACGAGAGAAAAATGAGAGAAAGATCAAGGACAAATGAATATTGAGAATGGCGAAGGAAAGGAAACAAAGTTTGAAAGAGAAGAATGTTAGGGGAGAAGAAAATGAGGAAGAGAGAAAGGAATTTACAGGTTAAAGCACAAAGTCATTACGACTAGATATCCCTTGGAAGGGGGTCAGGATAAGGATTTGGGATGGGACGGGGGGAAAGGAATGGTGCCCAACCACTTGGATAGCTGGAGTGGCAAGAATGATGGGAGAAGCCAGAATTGCTTAGACAGGTAGCAAATGAAAGGAGACGCAACAGTGAGTTGAGAAGCAAGAATGACTTGAGGCAAGAATAAGTTGCCAGGCAGGAGTGATAGGTAAATATGAGCTAAGAGGTAAGAAAGGGTTAAGAGGCAAGAATGAGGGGAGAGGAGCGAGGGTTGCTAAGACAGCTGGCTGGCCACAGGTGGCTGTGATAAATGGTGGGAAATAACTCGCACAAGGACGGCTGTCAGTACTGGGAGGGAAAGAGACAGAGGAAGGGACGGGGGAGGGGAGTAGTGGAACAGAGGAGAATTAGAGAAATGTGGAATGGGAATCACAGTAAAAGGAAGAACGTGGGGTAGATAAAGAAGCTATGGGAAACAAGAATGTGGGAGGAGATGGGCGGGAAGATGGAGAATTGGAAAAGGGGGTAAGAATGGAGAGTTGAGGAAAGGCGAGACGCAATGGAGAAATGACTCTTAATAACAAAATAGCGGCGAGCAGCCGACGGCGTCCTGAGATACAGCGGTTATGTACACGACTGAAAGCCATACCCATACACGACAGAAAGCCATACCCATACACGACAGAAAGCCATACCCAAACACGACAGAAAGCCATACCCATACACGACAGACAGCCATACCCCATACACGACAGAAAGCCATACCCAAACACGACAGAAAGCCATACCCATACACGACAGAAAGCCATACCCCATACACGACAGAAAGCCATACCCAAACACGACAGAAAGCCATACCCATACACGACAGAAAGCCATACCCATACACGACAGAAAGCCATACCCCATACACGACAGAAAGCCATACCCATACACGACAGAAAGCCATACCCATACACGACAGAAAGCCATACCCAAACACGACAGAAAGCCATACCCATACACGACAGAAAGCCATACCCCATACACGACAGAAAGCCATACCCAAACACGACAGAAAGCCATACCCATACACGACAGACAGCCATACCCATACACGACAGAAAGCCATACCCAAGCACGACAGAAAGCCATACCCAAACACGACAGACAGCCATACCCAAACACGAAAGAAAGCCATATCCAAACACCAAAGACAGCCATACCAATACACAACATAAAGCCATACCCATAAACGCCAAAAAGCCATACCCAAGCAGGTCAGAAAGCCATACCCATACATACGACAGAAAACCATACCCATAAATGCCAAGAAGCCATACCCATACACACGACAGAAAACTATTTTCATACATTACAGAAAGTCATCCCCGTAAGCGACAGAAACCCACATTCATCATCGTTTACACTGACCTAAACTACACACAACCGCACTCTACACAACAAAAGAGCTCCAGGAATTTAACATTATAAAACAAAGGCTACTGGAGAGTAAAAAAATCGGTTGAATTACAACGATAAAGAATTGCAAATGCGGCCTCGAAAGTTTGAGTGGAATTGTTTAGACTTCAGAGAATATCTCTGCTGACTTTGCTGTAAATGTCCCGGGGAATTTGCATAATGATGTAGCCATTCAGTGTATGTTATATTTTTAGATATATAAAATAGAATATCTGCCTGTTTATCTGTCTGTCTGTCTGTGTGTCAATGTAATAATGTGTGTATGCCTCTGTATGGATGTATTTCCATGTTTAAGGTACATTACACGAAGAATGATATGTCTTAATCTCTCGCATTACCCGCTACCTGGGGGACGAATTTCGTAACAATGATGCAAAACATGATTAATATTCCAAGGGATCAGACTCCAGAGCAGAAGGTAGTTAAGCAACGCTCCGACATAAGGCTGGAAATCTGGTATTAAGGAGTTATGACGACCGCCACATCGTGTACTGGGACCTAAACCCTCTTGGGACACAACCTGGATGGTTAACAAGTTGATATAGGTGTTATCCAGGATATACAAAAAAATTGGTTTGTTGAATTTGAATTGGAAATGGCGGAGGCAACGCTGTGTGTGTGCCTGTTTGTCTGTCTGTTTCAGGATTACCTGTATAGAATTCTCCGACAGTACCTGTCTTCCTGTCAGTTATTAACACGTGTGTGTACTTACCTAGTTGTGCTTGCAGGGGATGAGCTCTGACTCTTTGGTCCCGCCTCTCAACTGTCAAGTGTGTGTGTGTGTGTGTGTGTGTGTGTGTGTGTGTGTGTGTGTGTGTGTGTGTGTGTGTGTGTGTGTGTACCGGTGTGTCTTTCTCTCACTGCCAAACCTGAATGTCTGTTCCACTGTCTGCCTACCTCACTGTCTATCTGTCTCTGTCTCTCACTTTCCTAAAACCTAATTGTCTTTGGTAACTTCAAAGCTACTCTGTATACTCCAGCTGCTGTCTCGCACCTCACAACAATCAGCCTCATGTTTTTAGATCCGCCACTCATAAAACATTGCTGCTGTCTTGTCTAACTAGTAACCTACCAACCCACTTAGGTGGGTTGGTAGGTTAATAATATATCGCATTTTTAACGGATTGGCAAAGTCGGGTAAAAATTTCCGATGTATTAGGTGAGTAGACGGGTATATAAATTGTCAGGCATTAATGGGGTAAACTTGTCGAGTGCCACCCAGACGTGGATGGCACTGTTCACTGTAAGTGCAGTTGGCACAACTACCTCGGCGTTACACTGTGCTAATAAATACTTTCGGTTTTCACAGTGACCCACTCAAGTGATGCTCGCTTCTTCATTGTCAAGGAAATGATTTTCAGTGGGAAGCCTACCGAAGTATACCCGTCTGGCGAGTATAATCTCATGTGTATATAGAACCCGACTTGGAATCTTTCCCACTGGAGACCTCATCCACTTCATCCACGCGACAGTCTCTTTCCTGTCCGACGCGACCTCCTTCTTGTCACGGAATAAATGGACGCCAAGAACAAATAATCCACCAAGCAGTGTAGTTTGCATATGCAATTCGCCTTGCACGATAACTGCCATCTCACCCACTCTCGCAAGACTCCTTGATGCTGGTGAACTGTACTTTATACAATGAATCTTTCATCGAAATTGTATAAAGTACAAATTATATATCAAAGGGTCCGTCGTACGGCCAATATACGTGGAAATACGCACAAAAACTTGCAGGAAAGGAGAGCGGAAATCCTATTAACAGAGAGAGAAAGGGAGAAAGCAGAGGGAAAGATGCGGTGGAAGGTGAAGCTGTGGCGAGCCTGAGTGTGTGGCAGACCAATAGTGGGACTGGAAATGGATGTGGCCAGAGGGAAGTGGACCATCAAGTGCTGAAACAAGATTACACGAGAGGATTTTTCTTGACGGTCGCTCTATATAGGGACCGCGCCCGGCGGCGACTCTGACCTGACCACCACAGACCAACCAACCAGTGTCGCGTCCTCCACCCGCTCGAAGAGACGGGGTAAAATAAAACCAAACAAAAAACACCAGCAGTTCAATGGTGCAATTGGGTGCCAAACAGATGAAGTTGAGTAATGCGAAAAGGGAACTACTTCAATTTCCCCCAATGCCCAAGAGGAGAAGGGGGAAGTAATGTGGGAGCGTGTTAGGGCCAGACAGGCGTTATGGAGGCCCTCAGGGCGTCTTGCCCTCTATATCAGGGCCTGTAGGTCCCTACATTAGGGGCTCCAGGGACGCTCTTTCCCGATAATTCGGAGAATCACTTTGTGGAATAGGCGCATCTTCTTATATACCTACTATATAGATGCCACCCCTGTGACAGGTAAAAACATTCGTTTTTGAAAATCAGTGCCATCTGTTGCACATAATGGCAACATGCACACCATACTAAATATATCACGAATTCCATGTCAATGTTTCCGATTGCATTTATAAATTTTATTTTCATAGATTTCGATTTATTTTATTTTTTAGTGAATTATTTTATGTGACATTGTGTTGGAATTGAGCTGTGTTGTTTACCATACCGTTCATTTCGTAAGTATAAGTATAGATGCCACACCTGTGACAGGTAAAACTATGCATTTCTTGAAAAGCAGCGCCATCTGTTGCATGTAAGAGCAACACACATGCTATACTAGATATGTTACAATTCTATTTCAATGTTTCTGATTGCATTGATAAATTGAAATTTCCTAGATTTTTATTCATTTTAATTTTGATTTAATTATTTTGTGTGAATTGCGTTGGAATTGAGCTGTGTTGTTTACCAGACTGTTCATTTCGTGAGAATAGTGCATTTTTATATTTTTCATATTTTCATTTAATTTTTTAACCGTTTTTCTTATATTTCAGTGATAGGAACATCAGATCAATTGATGTTCCAAATTTTCTGATGGGAACATCAGACGATTTGGGAAGCCATGGGACAAGGGAGTGGGGAATGGGGGGGATGAGGAGGGGACGACAGTGAGAGATGGTGGGGAGGACGAGGGGTCAAAGGAGGGGATAATAGTGGAGATGGAAGAGGGGACGGGATAGTTTGGGATGGTGGGGACGAGGGGATGGGGGAATGGAGATTGGTGGGAGGACAAAGGGACTGGGGAGTGGGGCATGGTGGGGAGGACAAAGGGACGGGGAGTGGGGAATGGTTGAAAGGCCGAGGAGACGGGGGGGGGGGGGGAAATGGTGGAGAGGACTTGGGGACAGGGAAGGTTGCTGAGCTACAGCAACGCGTGGCCGGGTACTGCTAGTATATATATATATATATATATATATATATATATATATATATATATATATATATATATATATATATATATATATATATATATGACAATGTCATATCAATGTTCGTGATATACACACATATATATATATATATATATATATATATATATATAAATATATATATATATATATATATATATATATATATATATATATATATATATATATATGTCGTACCTAGTAGCCAGAACTCACTTTTTGGCCTACTATTCAAGGCCCGATTTGCATAATAAGCCAAGTTTTCCTGAATTAATATATTTTTTCTAATTTTTTTCTTATGAAATGATAAAGCTACCCATTTCATTATGTATGAGGTCAATTTTTTTTTATTGGAGTTAAAATTAACGTAGATATATGACCGAACCTAACCAACCCTACCTAACCTAACCTAACCTATCTTTATAGGTTAGGTTTGGTTAGGTAGCCGAAAAAGTTAGGTTAGGTTAGGTTTGGTAGGTTAGGTAGTCGAAAAACAATTAATTCATGAAAACTTGGCTTATTATGCAAATCGGGCCTTGAATAGTAGGCCAAAAAGTGAGTTCTGGCTACTAGGTACGACATATATATATATATATATATATATATATATATGTCGTACCTAGTAGCCAGAACGCACTTCTCAGCCTACTATGCAAGGCCCGATTTGCCTAATAAGCCAAGTTTTCATTAATTAATTTTTTTCGACTACCTAACCTACCTAACCTAACGTAACCTAACTTTTTCGGCTACCTAACCGAACGTAACCTATAAAGATAGGTTAGGTTAGGTTAGGTAGGGTTGGTTAGGTTCGGTCATATATCTACGTTAATTTGAACTCCAATAAAAAAAAATTGACCTCATACATAATGAAAAGGGTAGCTTTATCATTTCATAAGAAAAAAATTAGAGAAAATATATTAATTCAGGAAAACTTGGCTTATTAGGCAAATCGGGCCTTGCATAGTAGGCTGAGAAGTGCGTTCTGGCTACTAGGTACGACATATATATATATATATATATATATATATATATATATATATATATATATATATATATATATATATATATATATATATATATATATATATATATATATATATATATATTGGTGTATACTGGCAGCAGGTTTTCTTTCAAACATGTTTCATTGAATATGACCGCATATTCTGTATTTATTATTTTCTGGTTTAGGGCTTCTATCCCTCTAACTATTTTCTTAGCATCAGGGCTTAGTTCAAATAGTAGTTCTCCAAAACTCATTTTCGTACTTTTAAGGTGAAGAAAAGAAGTGATTTACTATAGAGTGTATTACACTTATTTATACAGTTTGCACAACGTTTTGAACCTCCATGGTTCATTCTCAAGTGAACAGATTTTACAATGCTGGTTGATTTTATACCCGCACTGGGTCAGGTGATAATACTATAAAGGTGAAAACATGGGGGGAATCTATGTACTTAGATTCAATCTAAGTACATAGGTATGACGTCGATCAAGCTGACGAGGCGTTTGACATGCCATCTTCAATCCGGTGCCCCTAGGAATCACATGAGACAAGCCTATGACACCACTCTAACAAGAGAAATGTTGAACAAGAATACCTGCATAATAGACAAAACCCAAGATGCAAGAAGATAACAAATTCTTGAGGCAATTCACATAAGAATAGAACAACCTACCATGAACACCCAAATCATGGAACTATTTACTCTACCCACCATGAGAGTAAGGACAAGACCAGAACATAACGACGCCAACACAGAAGACACTGTCCAACATAACAGGCCAATTACACTGGATTAATCTTTGTGTTTAGATAGGAGCTGCCTCGTATGGGCCAATAAGCCTTCTGCAGTTACCTCTATGTTTCCCTTACCTCACCGCAGTTACCTCACATTTATCCCTTATGTATCCCCCCATGTTTTCACCTTTATTGTATTATCACCTGACCTAATGCGGGTATAAAATCAACCAGCATTGTAAGATCTGTTCACTTGAGAATGAACCATGGAGGTTCGAAACGTTGTGGAAATTGTATAAATAAGTGTAATACACTCTATAGTAAATCACTTCTTTTCTTCACCTTAAAAGTACGAAAATGTGTTTTGGAGAACTCCTATTTGAACTAAGCCCTGATGCTAAGAAAATAGTTAGAGGGATAGAAGCCCTAAACCAGAAAATAATAAATACAGAATATGCGGTCATATTCAATGAAACATATATATATATATATATATATATATATATATATATATATATATATATATATATTTATATATATATATATATATATATATATATATATATATATATATATATATATATATATATATATATATATATATATATATATATATATATATATATATATATATATATATAGGGGTACCACCACTGGTTTAATTAAAGGGACCCACATCCTCGAAGAAGAAAATAAATAGTGTTCAGAGAAGACCTTGTGGATTCTCACTGAATACTTTAATCTTTTCCTCTCCTACCACCCCTATTATTTTTTTTTGTTTTTATTTGATTTTATTGCAATGTTACAGTTTACAGAAAACACACACTTATATAACAATATACCAATCAGTGTTCGAAGACCTCGTCCAGTTCCTCGGGGGTCGGGTGCGTACCCAAGATACAACGCGCATTTCCCCTCTGAACAGCGACACTGAGGCGCTGGAACATAAAACTGGCCGCTCTTGGGTCTCTAGTCTTCCCAATGAGTTCCTCGCCCAGCTCCTTCAGGAACTTAAGTGCACATTTACCCCAGGCGCCCAGAGTCTCAGAGCCTATTGGCACGAACCTGTAACAACGTTCTAGGTCCCTGTACTTGCAACCTGTTGCTGAGGCAGCAACACAAAGCATGCACCAACACACACACACACACACATATATATATATATATATATATATATATATATATATATATATATATATATATATATATATATATATATATATATATATATATATATATATATATGAATGAAAACTCACACCCCAGAAGTGACTCGAACCCATACTCCCAGAAGCAACGCAACTGGTAACTACAGGGCGCCTTAATCCGCTTGACCATCACGGCCGTCAAAAGGAAGTGATAGCCGAGGCTATTTGAGCCACTTCCCCGACGGCAACTCGGATGGTAATCTTGGGCATAGCATTTCACCAAATCACCTCATTCTTTGGGGCACACGTGAGGAACACAAATGCGAACAAGCCTGAATGGTCCCCAGGACTATATGCGAATGAAAACTCACACCCCAGAAGTGACTCGAACCCATACTCCCAGAAGCAACGCAACTGGTAACTACAGGGCGCCTTAATCCGCTTGTTCGCATATATATATATATATATATATATATATATATATATATATATATATATATATATATATATATATATATATATATATATATATATATATATATATATATATATATGTATGTATATATATATATATATATATATATATATATATATATATATATATATATATATATATATATATATATATATTATATTTTTTACAGACATACACACAAATATACACACCTCGTAGGGGCATCGCGGCTGAGTGGACATCACTCTGGCGTCGTAGTCCTAGGGGCCCGGTTTCGATCCCCGGCTGAGGCAGAAACAACTGGGCAGAGTTTCTTTCACCCTCATGACTGTTCACCTAGCAGTAAATAGGTACCTGAGAGTTAGACATCTGTTACGCGCAGCATCCTGAGTGTGTGTGTGTGTGTGCGTGTATTTGTGTGTGTGTGTTAGAGATATATGTAGTAGATATAATAAAGGAAAAATAAATTGGTTAGAAAGGCGGGGTCCAAGAGCTAATAGCTCGTTTCTGCAGATACAAATAGTAAATGCAGCTTCAACACAAGGGAAGCAGCAACACAATGCATGCAGCAACACAAGGGAGGCAGCAACACAAAGCATGCACCAACACGAGGGAGGCAGCAACACAAAGCATGCACCAACACAAGAGAGGCAGCAACACAAAGCATGCACCAACACAAAGCATGCAGCAACACAAGGGAGGCAGCAACACAAAGCATGCACCAACACAAGGGAGGCAGCAACACAAAGCATGCACCAACACAAGGGAGGCAGCAACACAAAGCATGCACCAACACAAGGGAGGCAGCAACACAAAGCATGCACCAACACAAGGGAGGCAGCAACACAAAGCATGCACCAGCACAAGGGAGGCAGCAACACAAAGCAGGCACCAACACAAGGGAGGCAGCAACACAAAGCATGCACCAACACGAGGGAGGCAGCAACACAAAGCATGCACCAACACGAGGGAGGCAGCAACACAAAGCATGCACCAACACGAGGGAGGCAGCAACACAAAGCATGCACCAACGCAAGGGAGGCAGCAACACAAAGCATGCACCAACACAAGGGAGGCAGCAACACAAAGCATGCACCAACACAAGGGTGGCACCAACACAAAGCATGCACCAACACAAGGGAGGCAGCAACACAAAGCATGCACCAGCACAAGGGAGGCAGCAACACAAAGCAGGCACCAACACAAGGGAGGCAGCAACACAAAGCATGCACCAACACGAGGGAGGCAGCAACACAAAGCATGCACCAACACAAGGGAGGCAGCAGCACAAAGCATGCACCAACACGAGGGAGGCAGCAACACAAAGCAGGCACCAACACAAGGGAGGCAGCAACACAAAGCATGCACCAACACGAGGGAGGCAGCAACACAAAGCATGCACCAACACAAAGCATGCAGCAACACAAGGGAGGCAGCAACACAAAGCATGCACCAACACAAGGGAGGCAGCAACACAAAGCATGCACCAACACAAGGGAGGCAGCAACACAAAGCATGCACCAACACAAGGGAGGCAGCAACACAAAGCATGCACCAACACAAGGGAGGCAGCAACACAAAGCATGCACCAACACGAGGGAGGCAGCAACACAAAGCATGCACCAACACAAGGGAGGCAGCAACACAAAGCATGCACCAACACGAGGGAGGCAGCAACACAAAGCATGCACCAACACAAGGGTGGCACCAACACAAAGCATGCACCAACACGAGGGAGGCACCAACACAAGGGAGGCAGCAACACAAAGCATGCACCAACACGAGGGAGGCAGCAACACAAAGCATGCACCAACACAAGGGAGGCAGCAACACAAAGCATGCACCAACACAAGGGTGGCACCAACACAAAGCATGCACCAACACAAGGGAGGCAGTAACACAAGGGAGGCAGTAACACAAAGCATGCACCAACACAAGGGTGGCACCAACACAAAGCATGCACCAACACAAGGGTGGCACCAACACAAAGCATGCACCAACACAAGGGAGGCACCAACACAAGGGAGGCAGCAACACAAAGCATGCATCAACACGAGGGAGGCACCAACACAAGGGAGGCAGTAACACAAAGCATGCACCAACACGAGGGAGGCACCAACACAAAGCATGCACCAACACGAGGGAGGCAGCAACACAAAGCATGCACCAACACAAGGGAGGCAGCAACACAAGGGAGGCAGTAACACAAAGCATGCACCAACACAAGGGAGGCAGCAACACAAAGCATGCACCAACACAAGGGAGGCAGCAACACAAAGCATGCACCAACACAAGGGAGGCAGCAACACAAAGCATGCACCAACACAAGGGAGGCAGCAACACAAAGCATGCACCAACACAAGGGAGGCAGCAACACAAAGCATGCACCAACACGAGGGAGGCAGCAACACAAGGGAGGCAGCAACACAAAGCATGCACCAACACGAGGGAGGCACCAACACAAGGGAGGCAGCAACACAAGGGAGGCAGCAACACAAAGCATGCACCAACACGAGGGAGGCAGCAACACAAGGGAGGCAGCAACACAAAGCATGCACCAACACGAGGGAGGCAGCAACACAAAGCATGCACCAACACAAGGGAGGCAGCAACACAAAGCATGCACCAACACGAGGGAGGCAGCAACACAAAGCATGCACCAACACGAGGGAGGCAGCAACACAAAGCATGCACCAACACAAAGCATGCAAGAACACGAGGGAGGCACCAACACAAAGCATGCACCAATACAAAGCATGCACCAACACAAGGGAGGCAGCAACATAAAGCATGCACCAACACAAAGCATGCACCAACACAAGGGAGGCAGCAACACAAAGCATGCACCAACACAAGGGAGGCAGCAACACAAAGCATGCACCAACACAAGTGAGGCAGCAACACAAAGCATGCACCAACACGAGGGAAGCACCAACACAAGGGAGGCAGCAACACAAGGGAGGCAGCAACACAAAGCATGCACCAACACAAGGGAGGCAGCAACACAGAGCATGCACCAACACAAAGCATGCACCAACACAAGGGAGGCAGCAACACAAAGCATGCACCAACACAAGTGAGGCAGCAACACAAAGCATGCACCAACACAAGGGAGGCAGCAACACAAAGCATGCACCAACACAAGGGAGGCAGCAACACAAGGGAGGCAGCAACACAAAGCATGCACCAACACAAAGCATGCACCAACACAAGGGAGGCAGCAACACAAAGCATGCACCAACACAAGTGAGGCAGCAACACAAAGCATGCACCAACACAAGGGAGGCAGCAACACAAAGCATGCACCAACACAAGTGAGGCAGCAACACAAAGCATGCACCAACACGAGGGAGGCACCAACACAAGGGAGGCAGCAACACAAGGGAGGCAGCAACACAAAGCATGCACCAACACAAAGCATGCACCAACACAAGGGAGGCAGCAACACAAAGCATGCGCCAACACAAGGGAGGCAGCAACACAAGGGAGGCAGCAACACAAAGCATGCACCAACACATGGGAGGCAGCAACACAAAGCATGCACCAACACAAGGGAGGCAGCAACACAAGGGAGGCAGCAACACAAAGCATGCACCAACACACGGGAGGCAGCAACACAAGGGAGGCAGCAACACAAAGCATGCACCAACACAAGGGAGGCAGCAACACAAAGCATGCACCAACACAAGGGAGGCAGCAACACAAAGCATGCACCAACACAAGGGAGGCAGCAACACAAAGCATGCACCAACACGAGGGAGGCAGCAACACAAGGGAGGCAGCAACACAAAGCATGCACCAACACGAGGGAGGCACCAACACAAGGGAGGCAGCAACACAAGGGAGGCAGCAACACAAAGCATGCACCAACACGAGGGAGGCAGCAACACAAGGGAGGCAGCAACACAAAGCATGCACCAACACGAGGGAGGCAGCAACACAAAGCATGCACCAACACAAGGGAGGCAGCAACACAAAGCATGCACCAACACGAGGGAGGCAGCAACACAAAGCATGCACCAACACGAGGGAGGCAGCAACACAAAGCATGCACCAACACAAAGCATGCACCAACACGAGGGAGGCACCAACACAAAGCATGCACCAACACAAAGCATGCACCAACACAAGGGAGGCAGCAACATAAAGCATGCACCAACACAAAGCATGCACCAACACAAGGGAGGCAGCAACACAAAGCATGCACCAACACAAGGGAGGCAGCAACACAAAGCATGCACCAACACAAGTGAGGCAGCAACACAAAGCATGCACCAACACGAGGGAGGCACCAACACAAGGGAGGCAGCAACACAAGGGAGGCAGCAACACAAAGCATGCACCAACACAAGGTAGGCAGCAACACAAAGCATGCACCAACACAAAGCATGCACCAACACAAGGGAGGCAGCAACACAAAGCATGCACCAACACAAGTGAGGCAGCAACACAAAGCATGCACCAACACAAGGGAGGCAGCAACACAAAGCATGCACCAACACAAGGGAGGCAGCAACACAAGGGAGGCAGCAACACAAAGCATGCACCAACACAAAGCATGCACCAACACAAGGGAGGCAGCAACACAAAGCATGCACCAACACAAGTGAGGCAGCAACACAAAGCATGCACCAACACAAGGGAGGCAGCAACACAAAGCATGCACCAACACAAGTGAGGCAGCAACACAAAGCATGCACCAACACGAGGGAGGCACCAACACAAGGGAGGCAGCAACACAAGGGAGGCAGCAACACAAAGCATGCACCAACACAAAGCATGCACCAACACAAGGGAGGCAGCAACACAAAGCATGCGCCAACACAAGGGAGGCAGCAACACAAGGGAGGCAGCAACACAAAGCATGCACCAACACATGGGAGGCAGCAACACAAAGCATGCACCAACACAAGGGAGGCAGCAACACAAGGGAGGCAGCAACACAAAGCATGCACCAACACACGGGAGGCAGCAACACAAGGGAGGCAGCAACACAAAGCATGCACCAACACAAGGGAGGCAGCAACACAAAGCATGCACCAACACAAGGGAGGCAGCAACACAAAGCATGCACCAACACAAGGGAGGCAGCAACACAAAGCATGCACCAACACAAGGGAGGCAGCAACACAAAGCATGCACCAACACAAGGGAGGCAGCAACACAAAGCATGCACCAACACAAGGGAGGCAGCAACACAAGGGAGGCAGCAACACAAAGCATGCACGAACACGACGGAGGCCGCAACACAAAGCATGCACCAACACGAGGGAGGCAGCAACACAAGGGAGACAGCAACACAAAGCATGCACCAACACAAGGGAGGCAGCAACACAAAGCATGCACCAACACGAGGGAGGCAGCAACACAAAGCATGCACCAACACGAGGGAGGCAGCAACACAAAGCATGCACCAACACGAGGGAGGCAGCAACACAAAGCATGCACCAACGCAAGGGAGGCAGCAACACAAAGCATGCACCAACACAAGGGAGGCAGCAACACAAAGCATGCACCAACACAAGGGTGGCACCAACACAAAGCATGCACCAACACAAGGGAGGCTGCAACACAAAGCATGCACCAGCACAAGGGAGGCAGCAACACAAAGCAGGCACCAACACAAGGGAGGCAGCAACACAAAGCATGCACCAACACGAGGGAGGCAGCAACACAAAGCATGCACCAACACAAGGGAGGCAGCAGCACAAAGCATGCACCAACACGAGGGAGGCAGCAACACAAAGCAGGCACCAACACAAGGGAGGCAGCAACACAAAGCATGCACCAACACGAGGGAGGCAGCAACACAAAGCATGCACCAACACAAAGCATGCAGCAACACAAGGGAGGCAGCAACACAAAGCATGCACCAACACAAGGGAGGCAGCAACACAAAGCATGCACCAACACAAGGGAGGCAGCAACACAAAGCATGCACCAACACAAGGGAGGCAGCAACACAAAGCATGCACCAACACAAGGGAGGCAGCAACACAAAGCATGCACCAACACGAGGGAGGCAGCAACACAAAGCATGCACCAACACAAGGGAGGCAGGAACACAAAGCAAGCACCAACACGAGGGAGGCAGCAACACAAAGCATGCACCAACACAAGGGTGGCACCAACACAAAGCATGCACCAACACGAGGGAGGCACCAACACAAGGGAGGCAGCAACACAAAGCATGCACCAACACGAGGGAGGCAGCAACACAAAGCATGCACCAACACAAGGGAGGCAGCAACACAAAGCATGCACCAACACAAGGGTGGCACCAACACAAAGCATGCACCAACACAAGGGTGGCACCAACACAAAGCATGCACCAACACAAGGGAGGCACCAACACAAGGGAGGCAGCAACACAAAGCATGCATCAACACGAGGGATGCACCAACACAAGGGAGGCAGTAACACAAAGCATGCACCAACACGAGGGAGGCACCAACACAAAGCATGCACCAACACGAGGGAGGCAGCAACACAAAGCATGCACCAACACAAGGGAGGCAGCAACACAAGGGAGGCAGTAACACAAAGCATGCACCAACACAAGGGAGGCAGCAACACAAAGCATGCACCAACACAAGGGAGGCAGCAACACAAAGCATGCACCAACACAAGGGAGGCAGCAACACAAAGCATGCACCAACACAAGGGAGGCAGCAACACAAAGCATGCACCAACACAAGGGAGGTAGCAACACAAAGCATGCACCAACACGAGGGAGGCAGCAACACAAGGGAGGCAGCAACACAAAGCATGCACCAACACGAGGGAGGCACCAACACAAGGGAGGCAGCAACACAAGGGAGGCAGCAACACAAAGCATGCACCAACACGAGGGAGGCAGCAACACAAGGGAGGCAGCAACACAAAGCATGCACCAACACGAGGGAGGCAGCAACACAAAGCATGCACCAACACAAGGGAGGCAGCAACACAAAGCATGCACCAACACGAGGGAGGCAGCAACACAAAGCATGCACCAACACGAGGGAGGCAGCAACACAAAGCATGCACCAACACAAAGCATGCACCAACACGAGGGAGGCACCAACACAAAGCATGCACCAACACAAAGCATGCACCAACACAAGGGAGGCAGCAACATAAAGCATGCACCAACACAAAGCATGCACCAACACAAGGGAGGCAGCAACACAAAGCATGCACCAACACAAGGGAGGCAGCAACACAAAGCATGCACCAACACAAGTGAGGCAGCAACACAAAGCATGCACCAACACGAGGGAGGCACCAACACAAGGGAGGCAGCAACACAAGGGAGGCAGCAACACAAAGCATGCACCAACACAAGGGAGGCAGCAACACAAAGCATGCACCAACACAAAGCATGCACCAACACAAGGGAGGCAGCAACACAAAGCATGCACCAACACAAGTGAGGCAGCAACACAAAGCATGCACCAACACAAGGGAGGCAGCAACACAAGGGAGGCAGCAACACAAGGGAGGCAGCAACACAAGGGAGGCAGCAACACAAAGCATGCACCAACACAAAGCATGCACCAACACAAGGGAGGCAGCAACACAAAGCATGCACCAACACAAGTGAGGCAGCAACACAAAGCATGCACCAACACAAGGGAGGCAGCAACACAAAGCATGCACCAACACAAGTGAGGCAGCAACACAAAGCATGCACCAACACGAGGGAGGCACCAACACAAGGGAGGCAGCAACACAAGGGAGGCAGCAACACAAAGCATGCACCAACACAAAGCATGCACCAACACAAGGGAGGCAGCAACACAAAGCATGCGCCAACACAAGGGAGGCAGCAACACAAGGGAGGCAGCAACACAAAGCATGCACCAACACATGGGAGGCAGCAACACAAAGCATGCACCAACACAAGGGAGGCAGCAACACAAGGGAGGCAGCAACACAAAGAATGCACCAACACACGGGAGGCAGCAACACAAGGGAGGCAGCAACACAAAGCATGCACCAACACAAGGGAGGCAGCAACACAAAGCATGCACCAACACAAGGGAGGCAGCAACACAAAGCATGCACCAACACAAGGGAGGCAGCAACACAAAGCATGCACCAACACAAGGGAGGCAGCAACACAAAGCATGCACCAACACAAGGGAGGCAGCAACACAAAGCATGCACCAACACAAGGGAGGCAGCAACACAAGGGAGGCAGCAACACAAAGCATGCACGAACACGACGGAGGCCGCAACACAAAGCATGCACCAACACGAGGGAGGCAGCAACACAAGGGAGACAGCAACACAAAGCATGCACCAACACAAGGGAGGCAGCAACACAAAGCATGCACCAACACGAGGGAGGCAGCAACACAAAGCATGCACCAACACAAGGGAGGCAGCAACACAAAGCATGCACCAACACAAGGGAGGCAGCAACACAAAGCATGCACCAACACGAGGGAGGCAGCAACACAAAGCATGCACCAACACAAGGGAGGCAGCAACACAAAGCATGCACCAACACAAGGGAGGCAGCAACACAAAGCATGCACCAACACAAAGGAGGCAGCAACACAATGCATGCAGCAACACAAGGGAGGCAGCAACACAAAGCATGCACCAACACGAGGGAGGCAGCAACACAAAGCATGCACCAACACAAGGGAGGCAGCAACACAAAGCATGCACCAGCACAAGGGAGGCAGCAACACAAAGCATGCACCAACACAAGGGAGGCAGCAACACAAAGCATGCACCAACACGAGGGAGGCAGCAACACAAAGCATGCACCAACACGAGGGAGGCAGCAACACAAAGCATGCACCAACAAAAGGGAGGCAGCAACACAAAGCATGCACCAACACAAGGGTGGCACCAACACAAAGCATGCACCAACACAAGGGAGGCAGCAACACAAAGCATGCACCAGCACAAGGGAGGCAGCAACACAAAGCATGCACCAACACAAGGGTGGCACCAACACAAAGCATGCACCAACACAAGGGAGGCAGCAACACAAAGCATGCACCAACACAAGGGTGGCACCAACACAAAGCATGCACCAACACAAGGGAGGCAGTAACACAAGGGAGGCAGTAACACAAAGCATGCACCAACACAAGGGTGGCACCAACACAAAGCATGCACCAACACAAGATTGGCACCAACACAAAGCATGCACCAACACAAGGGAGGCACCAACACAAGGGAGGCAGCAACACAAAGCATGCATCAACACGAGGGAGGCACCAACACAAGGGAGGCAGTAACACAAAGCATGCACCAACACGAGGGAGGCACCAACACAAAGCATGCACCAACACGAGGGAGGCAGCAACACAAAGCATGCACCAACACAAGGGAGGCAGCAACACAAGGGAGGCAGCAACACAAAGCATGCACCAACACAAGGGAGGCAGCAACACAAAGCATGCACCAACACAAGGGAGGCAGCAACACAAAGCATGCACCAACACAAGGGAGGCAGCAACACAAAGCATGCACCAACACAAGGGAGGCAGCAACACAAAGCATGCACCAACACAAGGGAGGCAGCAACACAAAGCATGCACCAACACAAGGGAGGCAGCAACACAAAGCATGCACCAACACGAGGGAGGCAGCAACACAAGGGAGGCAGTAACACTAAGCATGCACCAACACGAGGGAGGCACCAACACAAGGGAGGCAGCAACACAAGGGAGGCAGCAACACAAAGCATGCACCAACACGAGGGAGGCAGCAACACAAAGCATGCACCAACACAAGGGAGGCAGCAACACAAAGCATGCACCAACACGAGGGAGGCAGCAACACAAAGCATGCACCAACACGAGGGAGGCAGCAACACAAAGCATGCACCAACACAAAGCATGCACCAACACGAGGGAGGCACCAACACAAAGCATGCACCAACACAAGGGAGGCAGCAACATAAAGCATGCACCAACACAAAGCATGCACCAACACAAGGGAGGCAGCAACACAAAGCATGCACCAACACAAGTGAGGCAGCAACACAAAGCATGCACCAACACGAGGGAGGCACCAACACAAGGGAGGCAGCAAAACAAGGGAGGCAGCAACACAAAGCATGCACCAACACAAGGGAGGCAGCAACACAAAGCATGCACCAACACAAAGCATGCACCAACACAAGGGAGGCAGCAACACAAAGCATGCACCAACACAAGTGAGGCAGCAACACAAAGCATGCACCAACACAAGGGAGGCAGCAACACAAAGCATGCACCAACACAAGGGAGGCAGCAACACAAGGGAGGCAGCAACACAAAGCATGCACCAACACAAAGTATGCACCAACACAAGGGAGGCAGCAACACAAAGCATGCACCAACACAAGTGAGGCAGCAACACAAAGCATGCACCAACACAAGGGAGGCAGCAACACAAAGCATGCACCAACACAAGTGAGGCAGCAACACAAAGCATGCACCAACACGAGGGAGGCACCAACACAAGGGAGGCAGCAACACAAGGGAGGCAGCAACACAAAGCATGCACCAACACAAAGCATGCACCAACACAAGGGAGGCAGCAACACAAAGCATGCACCAACACAAGTGAGGCAGCAACACAAAGCATGCACCAACACAAGGGAGGCAGCAACACAAAGCATGCACCAACACAAGGGAGGCAGCAACACAAAGCATGCACCAACACAAGTGAGGCAGCAACACAAAGCATGCACCAACACGAGGGAGGCACCAACACAAGGGAGGCAGCAACACAAGGGAAGCAGCAACACAAAGCATGCACCAACACAAAGCATGCACCAACACAAGGGAGGCAGCAACACAAAGCATGCGCCAACACAAGGGAGGCAGCAACACAAGGGAGGCAGCAACACAAATCATGCACCAACACAAGGGAGGCAGCAACACAAAGCATGCACCAACACAAAGCATGCACCAACACACGGGAGGCAACAACACAAAGCATGCACCAACACAAGGGAGGCAGCAACACAAAACATGCACCAACACGAGGGAGGCAGCAACACAAGGGAGGCAGCAACACAAAGCATGCACCAACACGAGGGAGGCAGCAACACAAGGGAGGCAGCAACACAAAGCATGCACCAACACAAGGGAGGCAGCAACACAAAGCATGCACCAACACAAGGGAGGCAGCAACACAAAGCATGCACCAACACAAGGGAGGCAGCAACACAAAGCATGCACCAACACAAGGGAGGCATCAACACAAAGCATGCACCAACACAAGGGAGGCAGCAACACAAAGCATGCACCAACACAAGGGAGGCAGCAACACAAGGGAGGCAGCAACACAAAGCATGCACCAACACGACGGAGGCCGCAACACAAAGCATGCACCAACACGAGGGAGGCAGCAACACAAGGGAGGCAGCAACACAAAGCATGCACCAACACAAGGGAGGCAGCAACACAAAGCATGCACCAACACGAAGGAGGCAGCAACACAAAGCATGCACCAACACAAGGGAGGCAGCAACACAAAGCATGCACCAACACAAGGGAGGCAGCAACACAAAGCATGCACCAACACGAGGGAGGCAGCAACACAAAGCATGCACCAACACAAGGGAGGCAGCAACACAAAGCATGCACCAACACAAGGGAGGCAGCAACACAAAGCATGCACCAACACAAGGGAGGCAGCAACACAAAGCATGCACCAACACGAGGGAGGCAGCAACACAAAGCATGCACCAACACAAGGGAGGCAGCAACACAAAGCATGCTCCAACACAAGGGAGGCAGCAACACAAAGCATGCACCAACACGAGGGAGGCAGCAACACAAAGCATGCACCAACACGAGGGAGGCAGCAACACAAAGCATGCACCAACACGACGGAGGCAGCAACACAAAGCATGCACGAACACAAGGGAGGCAGCAACACAAAGCATGCACCAACACGACGGAGGCAGCAACACAAAGCATGCACCAACACAAGGTAGGCAGCAACACAAAGCATGCACCAACACGAGGGAGGCACCATCACAAGGGAGGCAGCAACACAAAGCATGCACCAACACAAGGGAGGCAGCAACACAAAGCATGCACCAACACAAGGGACGCAGCAACACAAAGCATGCACCAACACAAGGGAGGCAGCAACACAAAGCATGCACCAACACAAGGGAGGCACCAACACAAGGGAGATAGCAACACAAAGCATGCACCAACACAAGCGAGGCAGCAACACAAAGCATGCACCAACACGAGGGAGGCAGCAACACAAGGGAGGCAGCAACACAAAGCATGCACCAACACGAGGGAGGCAGCAACACAAAGCATGCACCAACACAAGGGAGGCAGCAACACAAAGCATGCACCAACACGAGGGAGGCAGCAACACAAAGCATGCACCAACACGAGGGAGGCAGCAACACAAAGCATGCACCAACACAAAGCATGCACCAACACGAGGGAGGCACCAACACAAAGCATGCACCAACACAAAGCATGCACCAACACAAGGGAGGCAGCAACATAAAGCATGCACCAACACAAAGCATGCACCAACACAAGGGAGGCAGCAACACAAAGCATGCACCAACACAAGGGAGGCAGCAACACAAAGCATGCACCAACACAAGTGAGGCAGCAACACAAAGCATGCACCAACACGAGGGAGGCACCAACACAAGGGAGGCAGCAACACAAGGGAGGCAGCAACACAAAGCATGCACCAACACAAGGGAGGCAGCAACACAAAGCATGCACCAACACAAAGCATGCACCAACACAAGGGAGGCAGCAACACAAAGCATGCACCAACACAAGTGAGGCAGCAACACAAAGCATGCACCAACACAAGGGAGGCAGCAACACAAAGCATGCACCAACACAAGGGAGGCAGCAACACAAGGGAGGCAGCAACACAAAGCATGCACCAACACAAAGCATGCACCAACACAAGGGAGGCAGCAACACAAAGCATGCACCAACACAAGTGAGGCAGCAACACAAAGCATGCACCAACACAAGGGAGGCAGCAACACAAAGCATGCACCAACACAAGTGAGGCAGCAACACAAAGCATGCACCAACACGAGGGAGGCACCAACACAAGGGAGGCAGCAACACAAGGGAGGCAGCAACACAAAGCATGCACCAACACAAAGCATGCACCAACACAAGGGAGGCAGCAACACAAAGCATGCGCCAACACAAGGGAGGCAGCAACACAAGGGAGGCAGCAACACAAAGCATGCACCAACACATGGGAGGCAGCAACACAAAGCATGCACCAACACAAGGGAGGCAGCAACACAAGGGAGGCAGCAACACAAAGAATGCACCAACACATGGGAGGCAGCAACACAAGGGAGGCAGCAACACAAAGCATGCACCAACACAAGGGAGGCAGCAACACAAAGCATGCACCAACACAAGGGAGGCAGCAACACAAAGCATGCACCAACACAAGGGAGGCAGCAACACAAAGCATGCACCAACACAAGGGAGGCAGCAACACAAAGCATGCACCAACACAAGGGAGGCAGCAACACAAAGCATGCACCAACACAAGGGAGGCAGCAACACAAGGGAGGCAGCAACACAAAGCATGCACGAACACGACGGAGGCCGCAACACAAAGCATGCACCAACACGAGGGAGGCAGCAACACAAGGGAGACAGCAACACAAAGCATGCACCAACACAAGGGAGGCAGCAACACAAAGCATGCACCAACACGAGGAAGGCAGCAACACAAAGCATGCACCAACACAAGGGAGGCAGCAACACAAAGCATGCACCAACACAAGGGAGGCAGCAACACAAAGCATGCACCAACACGAGGGAGGCAGCAACACAAAGCATGCACCAACACAAGGGAGGCAGCAACACAAAGCATGCACCAACACAAGGGAGGCAGCAACACAAAGCATGCACCAACACAAAGGAGGCAGCAACACAATGCATGCAGCAACACAAGGGAGGCAGCAACACAAAGCATGCACCAACACGAGGGAGGCAGCAACACAAAGCATGCACCAACACAAGGGAGGCAGCAACACAAAGCATGCACCAGCACAAGGGAGGCAGCAACACAAAGCATGCACCAACACAAGGGAGGCAGCAACACAAAGCATGCACCAACACGAGGGAGGCAGCAACACAAAGCATGCACCAACACGAGGGAGGCAGCAACACAAAGCATGCACCAACAAAAGGGAGGCAGCAACACAAAGCATGCACCAACACAAGGGTGGCACCAACACAAAGCATGCACCAACACAAGGGAGGCAGCAACACAAAGCATGCACCAGCACAAGGGAGGCAGCAACACAAAGCATGCACCAACACAAGGGTGGCACCAACACAAAGCATGCACCAACACAAGGGAGGCAGCAACACAAAGCATGCACCAACACAAGGGTGGCACCAACACAAAGCATGCACCAACACAAGGGAGGCAGTAACACAAGGGAGGCAGTAACACAAAGCATGCACCAACACAAGGGTGGCACCAACACAAAGCATGCACCAACACAAGATTGGCACCAACACAAAGCATGCACCAACACAAGGGAGGCACCAACACAAGGGAGGCAGCAACACAAAGCATGCATCAACACGAGGGAGGCACCAACACAAGGGAGGCAGTAACACAAAGCATGCACCAACACGAGGGAGGCACCAACACAAAGCATGCACCAACACGAGGGAGGCAGCAACACAAAGCATGCACCAACACAAGGGAGGCAGCAACACAAGGGAGGCAGCAACACAAAGCATGCACCAACACAAGGGAGGCAGCAACACAAAGCATGCACCAACACAAGGGAGGCAGCAACACAAAGCATGCACCAACACAAGGGAGGCAGCAACACAAAGCATGCACCAACACAAGGGAGGCAGCAACACAAAGCATGCACCAACACAAGGGAGGCAGCAACACAAAGCATGCACCAACACAAGGGAGGCAGCAACACAAAGCATGCACCAACACGAGGGAGGCAGCAACACAAGGGAGGCAGTAACACTAAGCATGCACCAACACGAGGGAGGCACCAACACAAGGGAGGCAGCAACACAAGGGAGGCAGCAACACAAAGCATGCACCAACACGAGGGAGGCAGCAACACAAAGCATGCACCAACACAAGGGAGGCAGCAACACAAAGCATGCACCAACACGAGGGAGGCAGCAACACAAAGCATGCACCAACACGAGGGAGGCAGCAACACAAAGCATGCACCAACACAAAGCATGCACCAACACGAGGGAGGCACCAACACAAAGCATGCACCAACACAAGGGAGGCAGCAACATAAAGCATGCACCAACACAAAGCATGCACCAACACAAGGGAGGCAGCAACACAAAGCATGCACCAACACAAGTGAGGCAGCAACACAAAGCATGCACCAACACGAGGGAGGCACCAACACAAGGGAGGCAGCAAAACAAGGGAGGCAGCAACACAAAGCATGCACCAACACAAGGGAGGCAGCAACACAAAGCATGCACCAACACAAAGCATGCACCAACACAAGGGAGGCAGCAACACAAAGCATGCACCAACACAAGTGAGGCAGCAACACAAAGCATGCACCAACACAAGGGAGGCAGCAACACAAAGCATGCACCAACACAAGGGAGGCAGCAACACAAGGGAGGCAGCAACACAAAGCATGCACCAACACAAAGTATGCACCAACACAAGGGAGGCAGCAACACAAAGCATGCACCAACACAAGTGAGGCAGCAACACAAAGCATGCACCAACACAAGGGAGGCAGCAACACAAAGCATGCACCAACACAAGTGAGGCAGCAACACAAAGCATGCACCAACACGAGGGAGGCACCAACACAAGGGAGGCAGCAACACAAGGGAGGCAGCAACACAAAGCATGCACCAACACAAAGCATGCACCAACACAAGGGAGGCAGCAACACAAAGCATGCACCAACACAAGTGAGGCAGCAACACAAAGCATGCACCAACACAAGGGAGGCAGCAACACAAAGCATGCACCAACACAAGGGAGGCAGCAACACAAAGCATGCACCAACACAAGTGAGGCAGCAACACAAAGCATGCACCAACACGAGGGAGGCACCAACACAAGGGAGGCAGCAACACAAGGGAAGCAGCAACACAAAGCATGCACCAACACAAAGCATGCACCAACACAAGGGAGGCAGCAACACAAAGCATGCGCCAACACAAGGGAGGCAGCAACACAAGGGAGGCAGCAACACAAATCATGCACCAACACAAGGGAGGCAGCAACACAAAGCATGCACCAACACAAAGCATGCACCAACACACGGGAGGCAGCAACACAAAGCATGCACCAACACAAGGGAGGCAGCAACACAAAACATGCACCAACACGAGGGAGGCAGCAACACAAGGGAGGCAGCAACACAAAGCATGCACCAACACGAGGGAGGCAGCAACACAAGGGAGGCAGCAACACAAAGCATGCACCAACACAAGGGAGGCAGCAACACAAAGCATGCACCAACACAAGGGAGGCAGCAACACAAAGCATGCACCAACACAAGGGAGGCAGCAACACAAAGCATGCACCAACACAAGGGAGGCATCAACACAAAGCATGCACCAACACAAGGGAGGCAGCAACACAAAGCATGCACCAACACAAGGGAGGCAGCAACACAAGGGAGGCAGCAACACAAAGCATGCACCAACACGACGGAGGCCGCAACACAAAGCATGCACCAACACGAGGGAGGCAGCAACACAAGGGAGGCAGCAACACAAAGCATGCACCAACACAAGGGAGGCAGCAACACAAAGCATGCACCAACACGAAGGAGGCAGCAACACAAAGCATGCACCAACACAAGGGAGGCAGCAACACAAAGCATGCACCAACACAAGGGAGGCAGCAACACAAAGCATGCACCAACACGAGGGAGGCAGCAACACAAAGCATGCACCAACACAAGGGAGGCAGCAACACAAAGCATGCACCAACACAAG
>NC_091153.1:57951869-57954369 GCF_040958095.1 Procambarus clarkii
AAGAATGGAAGTAATTGCAAATGGCCTATTGATCCATATTTCTTGATGCTTCTATATTGGTGCAGAGTCTTGAAGTGGGTAGAATATAGTTGTGCATTATTTGGCTGCTGATTGCTGGTGTTGACTTCTTGATGTGTAGTGCCTCGCAGATATCAAGCCGCCTGCTATCGCTGTATCTATTGATGATTTCTGTGTTTTTAGTTAAGACTTCTCTGGTGATGGTCTGTTTGTGGGAAGAGATTATATGTTCCTTAATGGAGCCCCTGTTGCTTATGCATCGTTAATCGCCTGGAAGAGATAATGTTGTCTTGCCTATATACTGACTTTGACTCTTGCCTATATACTATATGCTTGCTGACTCCTTATGTCCCTTGCGCCTTCAGCCTGAAGTCTCCAAATGAATTTGTTGACTTACTGCGGGGAACACGGGCAACAGGGATAAGAGCCTCGTTGGACATAGAATCACTGTTTACCAACGTACCTGTGGATCAAACAATCGGATAATAGCGGATAGAGTGTATCGTGATCCGGTCTCTACTCCTCTTGACATACCAGAAAACATTCTAGCACTACTCCAAGCTTGTACTAAAGAGGCACCCTTCTTGAGCCCGATGGGCACATGTATAAGCAAGTATATGGGGTTGCCATGGGTTCTCCCTAGGTGTCCTGTTTGCGAACTTCTACATGGGTACCATCGAACAAAAGGTCTTAGTTGACATGAACTTGAAACCAGCCATATACTGCAGGTATGTTGACGACACTTTCACACAGGTACCTGATGTCAGACATCTGCAGGAGCTGAAGGAGGCATTTGAGTGGAATTCTGTGTTACGTTTCACTTACGAGATGGAGAAGGATGGGCAGCGGCCCTTTCTATATGTAACAGTCATGGAAAGGAGCGGAGGTTTCCACACTGCAGTCTAGACTAAGGAAACGAACATAGGAATGTGCCTAAATGCCAACAGCGACTGCCCAGACAGGTACAAGAGGAGTGTTGTTAACGCATATGTCGACCGTGCTCTAAGCCACAGCTCAGAATGGAAGCAAGTCGACGAAGAACTCTGTATGGTAAGGCAGGTCCTAGTCAAAAACGGCTTCTCCAATGGTTTCGTTGAAGACATCATAAGAAGGAAGGTAAAACGCCATGCAACCTCTGAAGAGACTACTAACACAACATCTGTACCCCCTATTAGACTATTTTACAGGAACTTCTTTTCCACAGCTCATAAAACGGAGGAAAAGGTCCTGAAAGATATTGTTAATAGGAACGTTATCCCTACAGACAAAAATCAGAAGATACAATTGACGATTTACTATAAAACCAAAAAAAACGGCCAACCTACCATGAGAAACTTTCCAGACACAAAGCAGAACGCTTTAAAAGAGACTAATGTCGTCTATGCCTTCAAATGCCCACTTGGGACTGTAAGCCCCAAGAACTCAGTATATAGGCAAGACACAACATCTCCTTCCAGGCGATTAACGATGCATAAGCAACAGGGCTCTATTAAGGAACATATAATCTCTTCCCACAACCAGACCATCGTTACTTCCTCCACTTAGCAGACCGGTACCGGATGCGACCCACTTGTGGCAAGATGGAACCTCACAAGAGGACGCAAGGCCGGCACCATCAACCATGTTATACAGTTTTGCTTTCCACCTTCTAGAGTGCTCAGTCGTTCTGTAGAAGGGGTTCCGGTGGCCGTGGTCAGGTCTACCCATCGACGCATTCGCGCTTGGAACGCGAGTAGGAGAGCCGCTGCCACTACCACTGGATCCTCTGCTCTACTAATGCCCCGGACCGTTTGTTCTTCTGTAGGCGGATTGATGTGGCAAAGTCGGAAATTCCTAGTCCACCATCCTTTACGTCGGCGTGAAAAAAGGCATTGGGAGTATCATGTGGCAGTCGCAGCCAGCCACGTATGGCATGCCACAACCGCCTGTCAAGTCTCGCCAACTCCGTTTTAAACACGCGTCCGAGAACAAGCTGGTGGTTCATCTTGGGGATTAGGTGGTATTTTAGTAGAGGGTATTTTAGATTAGGTGGTATTTTAGCTTCATTTTTCCCCCCTGTTGGGGTTTGAGTGGCGCCTGGTGATATTAGTCAAGCCGTCCTCAAACAGGGAACCATAGGATAGGCGTCTTACCCCCCTCCCCCCCCCCCCCCCCCCGGCCCCGATAAGTGTCCCTAAGTACTTGTACTCGTCTGCCACACTCATAGTACCAATTTCATCATCCCCGACATAGTATGCCTTCCTGGTGTGACATGCCACGTCTTATGATGTGCATCGATCGCTATGCTTAGTTTACGGCATTTCGCAGCATTTACTTTAAGACCAGAGCCATGCAGTGTGTGGCAAATACTGATTATAAGTGTCGTAGTCCGGCAGCCGTTTCTGCTGCCACAACCAGATCGTCAGCGAATGCTAGTGCTGATATCTTTTCGCCCCCCAGTTTTTTTCAATCAAACTTTTTTACCCTCGCCATTGACAGAGTT